>NC_082367.1:2371332-2596332 GCF_027477595.1 Haemorhous mexicanus
TAACTGAAAGGGAACTGCAAAGGGGATAGAGACAAATTCTTTTCAGTAGTGGCAGATGGAAAATTGCTCTGGAAGAAGAAGAGGAAATTTGCAGCATGGGAGATTCCAAGTGGAGACAGACAAGCTCCTTCCCTGGGTGGATGAGCTAGTGCTGGGACAGATCACTAGGAACAGGATCTCACTTCTACAGGATCTTCAGCCCTGAGGTTCTCGTGGCTCAGGCAGACAAAGCCACAGCCCCAGTGGTGGGATTATTTACCTCCAGTTCACTGTCCTGTGAGGAGGAGGTATCTGCTTTCCTCTTCCCTCTGTTCTTTCCAGGGATGTTTTTTCTTGCTTGCTCATCCAACTCTTTACTTGCTGTTGCTCTTGGTAGCAAAGGACTTGTGGATGCATCTCCTGGAAGAAAGAAACCACACAGCTCTCATCCCCTTGTGTCTCAAAGCCAACACCAATACAGCACTGGCCACAAACCACCTTAGCAAAAGCTAAGATGTAACTTTGCTATGTTGAACCCTGATTAGAACATAAACCAAGATTTCTTCATCCCATCATTTCAAAACAGCTCTGTCTCCTCAATTTAGTCCCCCAGAACTGAGCTATTGCAACAGCTACTGCCTGCAGAGCAAAGCCAGAGCAGAGCAGTCATTTCACTACCCTGGAACTACTCTATTACTCAACTATGTCTATTTTATTTAATGGATGTTTGAACATAAAAGAGTAATAACAGTGATGATGTTGGCCCTGGAGACGCAGGCTTGGCCAAGCAGCATGGCCATGACTGACAGGGAGATGTGGTGGAGCCTGTTTGCTACTGCTAAGAACACCCTGCCTAGGGAAAGGGGACATCACCTCCTGCAGCCAGGTGATCAGAGTGCTCCTCTCCTGGGGGCACACAGAGCAGTGCTGGGTGTCCTGGCATGGCAGCAGGAGAAGGCTTCTGATACCTAAGTTTGGCTGGCCCACCATAATACCCTGCACACCAGGAGGTCTCAGGAAGGTTCTGCCAAGGAAGGCAAGTGTCCCAATGGGCCCAGTATGACAAGATGTCACAGGTATCCTGCAGATGTTTCCCCACAGCTGCCCCCCTGCAGTGTTCAGCAGAGGGATTTCACAGACCCAGCCTCACCAGAGGAAGGTCTCTGCACTGCCTGAGCTGGCACCAGGGCATTTGGTTTCTCCTCTGGGTACGTGGTGGTGGCCAGTGCCAGGCTCTCCGTGCTGCTGTCTGCTGGTGGCACCACTCCAAAGCCTGAGCTGGGGTAGCAGGTCTGGTACTGGCTCTGGCCAAGGATGGTGTAGGTAGGATATTCCTGTGGGGGCAAAGAGTTAGTGATGGCAGGACACCTCATGCAGAAAACACTCTGAATCTCTGACTCTTGTATTAAAATATCCTGTCCAAGAAAAATCCCAGCAAGAGCACAGTCTGACTTTATGCTGTTTCATTGTGCATATGTAAGACATTCCCAAAAATGGCTGAGGGCTCTGGCTGCCCAATGGCCTCTGCACAGGCAGGGTCTGCAGAGACCAGTGATCACAGGGCCATTCCTCTGCTTCCAGTGTCTGCAAAAATTAATTCATAATGAACGAAGTGACAGCAACAGGGGAGCTGAGTGGATGCCAAGACATCAGTGCACTCTGTGCTCTGCAATATGTGGTTTTGTCTTGCATTTGACAGTGACAGAAAGTGACCTTGGGCCTTGCTGAGGGCACAACTACAGGATAAATGGCCCTCACTCATGTGCTGACCTCATCAAGCAATAATTCTGCATGCTGGAAGGCATACATTTATGAAAACTACTTAATTCATTTAGGAGCTTGCTCAGCACCTGGAGGTGTGCTTGACGATTTTAACTTCTGCTCCTGACAGTAAAAAAAGCAAATGTCACACCACATATTCTGGTACACAGTGCTCTCCTGATTCCCTTGAAGAGCAGCCTGGCTTTGTGAACCAGGTATCTTGGTCTGAAATACCAAAAGAAAATCTTTTTTTCTCCTTACAGTTCCAAACAAGTTTATGTTTAAAAAGCAACAGCATAAGCACAGAAGGATTTTTGTGCATCCATTGCATCTTCCACACTTCCTGTACTCTCTCTCTGAAAAGCTGGACACTGAAGGCTTCCTTTGTATAACCAAGGACTCAGAATGGCAGCTAACCACCCACAGAGGAAGAAGGCAGGGGGAAATGGTCTTTGTAGCTTGCAGGGCTGTCTCACTTTGTTCTAGTCTACCACCAAACCCCACTCCACTTCATTGGGTTGGGGTTTGTTTGTGTACAACCTCATTTCCTATTCTTGCTGAGGGAGAACAAAGGTGACAAAAAAACCACCCAACTCTAATCCTCCCTGCAGGTTTAGTCCTCAAAACAGCTGAACTGTTCCTTCCCCTCCATCTCTCTTGCAGAGATCTCAGTTTTAAGACTCACCTCACAATTTACAGATGAGGCAACAACTTTGAACAGATGAAGTGAGTTTGTTGCAAAGGCCAAAGGGAGAAGCATCATGGTCAAAGAGACAGCAGGAGAGATTTGATTTGAGTTACACACTGAGCCCCACAGCTCCAGTGCCACTGTGCTCCATTTGAAGTGACATTTCCATGTCAGTTTTGAGCAAGGTGTTAAACAAAGGTAAAGGAGATGGAGCACATAAATTTACCAAGGGAGTTTTACCTGTGAGATGCTGGCTACTGCTGATGTGGAAATATTGACAACAGTTGAGGATGTAGAGACTGGACTGGCATTGGTAGTTGATGCTGTAAAATTGAGAATTACTGCATTAAATATTCTAGAAAAGCAAAAGAAATGAGAAGTTATGACATAAATACTTACTAGGCAAATGTGCAAGCACTTGTGCTTCCAGCAGCACTCTGCTGCCAACACCCAAAAAAGGACTGGGGTGGATTTTGACAGCAGCCACATTTCAGTTGGGTTAACAGGAAAGAAGAGCTAGTATATCTTTATAAACAGTCCTTTCCAATGGTTCTGAAACCTTTCCCTTCATGGTTGCTAAGCAATTGGTGTAGAATTAAAAAGGTTTTACATCTTTACTACATGTTTTGATAAGACAACAGTCCCATTCTGATGATCAATCAGATGAAAATGAATCAGAATAAATCAAGAAAAAGGACATGAATGTGTTTAAATCAGTTCTGTTAAAAAAAAATCTGCATCAAACTTTGCATTTTTAGTCTAATTAGATTTAAAATTTAAGGAAACATTAAGAAGTTTCAAATAGTAGAAACAGAGTGTTTCCTGGTGGAGGAAGTGAGTATCTCTCCCAACATCCCTGTGTCTAGAACAGCTTTCTGGATGGGACTTTCTGAAATAATCTCACAGGACTTTCTGAAGTAACCTGTCAGCAGCTGACAGGATGAGTTCTTAGGGATGTGTAGTTGCTGGTACCAACGTGAAGATGTTTCCTAAGCTTTGTGTCCCTGCATTCAGTTCTCCAAAACACAGAAGAGGCTGCTAGAACAGCACTTGGGAACACCAGTGGTTTAGCAGTTTTTGGGGGGTTGCAGACACAGGGCTACCCATTAAACATTCCTCAACATGGGGTTTTGGGACTCACAAGGATAACAACAAATAATTAAATCAGCAGGAACAAAATCAAAATGCACAAAACCAGATGCCACCAAGAACTATTTTCTCTTCCAAACCACCTTCCTCTGCACACAAATAAAACCAAAAAATCACTTTTAGGTGCTTATATACACTTGCAGAAATTCACAGTATCCCTACCTTACCATCACTCTGAGAAAAACCCTTATTTTGTGCAAATACCACCACAAAATTCACCCCAAGAACTGAAGCTTCTGAAGGCTTCAGTCCTGCTCCCCCAGGAAAACAGACCCACCATGAACTCTTAACAAGTGTATGTTGTGCTATGGCAAGCACCAATACTACCTGGTGCCTCCTGGAAAGGGAAATGGATCCAAAATATGCCTCAAAACAGTTAAGAAAACAAAAGAAACAGATCTTAAAAGATGTGTAGAAATACACAGGATTTACAGGAGATGAGAAATATGAAGGGTGACATCTCTGTGGAAGCAGAAACAAAGGGAAGGAATTAGCCCCAAAAACATTTAGAAAAAGGCAAAAGGGCTGCACTGAACAGCAAAAATGGCAGTGAAGACACTCAAGGACCTACAGCAGCTGCACAGGTATTGAAGGCCAGCTGTGTGAGCCCAGGAACCTGTCACAAACACTCCTCATGTTCTCAGGGGTCCCAGGATGAGGGAAGAGATGAGAATCTTGACTCCATGTTTCAGAAGGCTGATTTATTATTTTATGATATATAATTTATTATTTTATGATATATATTATATTAAAAACTATACTAAAAGAATAGAAGAAAGGATTTCATCAGAAGGCAGCTAAGAATAGAAAAGGAATCAATAACAAAGGTTTGTCTGTGACCGAGACAGTCTGGACAGCTGGGCTGGGATTGGCCATTAATGAGAAACAACCAGATGAGACCAATCCCAGATCCACCTGCTGCACCCCACAGCAGCAGGGAATCATTGTTTGCACTTTGTTCCTGAGGCCTCTCAGCTTCTCAGGAGGAAAAAATCCTAAGGAAAGGATTTTTCATTGAACACGTTGGTGACACTCCTCATAAACAACTGCTCAAAACCAGGGGCAGTTTCCAAATAAAGCTCCTTCCAACTGATTGCACATGATGGAAACTATCAAGGCTCTTATCACCTTAAGAGAAGGTCCCTTCCTAGGCTCCTGTGAAGCTCAGCTCTCCAGAAAAAACCCTTGCTAACTGAACAAACCTGCCATGCAGCCAGGGCATGGAAGGGATCTTCTTCTCTGGAAGAGAAACTGTTACCCTGCTGCTCTCAAGACTGTTATGGAGAGGAAACAGAAAGTGATTCTTATCTGCAATGCTCTGCAGAGGCTGCTTCTCCACTGAGATTGATTACAGAAGTTAAGAAATGAGAAAAAAAGGTTTGGCATTCCCTCACATGAACTTCATTGTTTATTTTAACTCTGGTCTCCCTCCAACAGGTCTTTTTAATAATCCTGTGTCTAAACATTGCTACATACCAGATTTTTTTTAACAGTTCCCACCACATGGATGAACCAATTCTTTCTGCACTGTGGGCCACTTCCTTTTACCTGAGAGTGGGCCAGAACCATGCAAAAATATTTGGCAAAGATTTGCTAAACATGACCTCGAGGGCTGAGGTTTAAAGACCAGCAAACACAAGTACTGAATTAAAGATGCCATGACTCTTTTCCTCTTTTCCCTTCTTTATCCCCCACCTCAGACCTCATCCTCAGACATTACATCCCTGCCTCTACCTTATTAATCCCAATCTGCTTTGCTTCAGTCATTCTCAAAGAGCCAAAGCCAGAACTGAAATTCCCCTCCAGTGGGTCAGCACCATTGTACAGCTGGGTCTCACCCTGATTTGAGTGGAGAGAAAAGACAGATATTCCAGGGATTACTACTGAAACAACTCTGTCCATCCTTCCAGTACCCCCCTGGCATCAGCCCCTGAACTGGCCTGAACCCTTGGTGGGCTGCTTGAGAAGGAAATAGAGCAAATCTGAAAAAGGATTTTTCCTTTTTCCAAGTCTGCAAAAAGTTTTTCCAAAAACTAACAGCATTTGCATCACTGGAGTGACTTCTGCACACTTTGGGGTGACTTATGCACACTTTCAGAGAGCAGCCTGCAGGGAAATGTCTCACATCACACAAACAGCATAGATTAAAATCCTTCTCCTGTGTGAAAGCCTGACAAAGCTGGGGATGAGCAGTTTGCAGATGAGAAGACTCCAGGGAGACCTCAGAGTCCCTTCCAGCACCCAGAGGGGCTCAGAGAGAGCTGGAAAAGGACTTTGGTCAAGGGATGGAGTGACAGGATAATGGGGAATGGTTTCCCACTGCCAGAGGGTAGGGTTAGATGGGACACTGAGAAGGAATTCTTGGCTGTGAGGGTGCCCAGAGCAGCTGTGGCTGCCCCTGGATCCCTGGCAGTGCCCAAGGCCAGGCTGGACAGGGCTTGGAGCAGCCTGGGACAGTGGAAGGTGTCCCTGCCATGGCAGAGGGGCTGGAAGGGGTTAATCTTTAAGGTCCCTTCCAGGCCAAACAAGTCTGTGATTTTATAATCCTACAGAGCAAGGCCTGACCTGGGTCTGTCCCCTCAGCACCCCCAGGGATCCACCTGCCCCCCGTGGGGCACCACTGGGAAATCTGGCAGGGGTCACACTGTGCAGAGCCATTCCTGAGCCCTGGCAACTCAGGCTGGTGCTGTGAGACACAGGGGGTCACTGCTGGGGGAAGGAGGGTTAAGCTGGAAGAAGGGAGTATTTCCAGTACTGCTTTCCTTTTATTGAACTAATTGAATTCCATGAGTGGTTTGCTCAGTGCCAAGATGCACAAAGTTGTTTTCTCTCAATCAATGAATAAAACTCTGATCCTGCTGCTTCTGGAGCCCGTGTGCACTCACAAAAAATGGAGTTAACAATTTATGAATGCAGTTATGAATGTGAAAAGTAAATTAAGGATAAATACTACACTGGGCCATTGACTGTCTCAATAATGCAAGCTGAGCAAGCACCATGGCACACCACATGAGAGAGACATGCTAAATTCCACTCACTGCTAATTTTAAGAATTATCCTCCTTTTCTTGGCTCTCATGTGACCACATCTGGTTGTGGCATTCAGTTTGGCCCCTCAAGCACAAGAAACATGTTGATAAAATTCAGTGGGTCTGCTAAAGAGACACCAAACCAGTCAGGGATCTGGAGAATGTGCCCTGCAAGGGGCATTTCAGGGCAGAGGGACTGTCCAGCCAGGAGAGGAGGTGGCTTTGGGGACTTGATGCAGCCTGCTGGTAGCTCCATGGACATTAGTGAGAGGACAGGCACAAGCTCTTTTTGCAGGTGTGCAGCAGCAGGAGGAGAGAAATGGTCAGAACATGGAAGAGGAAAAGCTCTGAGTCAACAAAAGAAAAAACATTTCATCATATTGACAGGTTCTGAACTGGCAAAATTTCCATCCTTGGAGGTTCTGGAGATGTAACTAGATGAAATTCTGAGCAATCTGGTTCTGAATTCTGTATCAACTACTCTTTGAGCAGGAAGCTGAACTACAAATTTCCTCCAGTCCCTGAATTATTTTGTGAAAATATTCCACAAGGCATGGATTACAAATTCCTGAAATGCTTTATAAAATTTCCAGAGAAAGAGACAAATTTTCACCATTTGTCACCACAACATAAATGGCAAATTCCAGCCTAAAGAAGAGGTATCAATTTGCACAAATGTGCCATAAGCAACAATATCCCATTATTCAGTTATCTGGCACATTCACTGCTGTGGAAGCTGGTGAAGTTCAGCACCTGCCTTCTTGGATGTGGCACTTGCAGCAATTATAATATTTGAGTGGTAGTTCTGTGCTGAGAAATTCACTTCCTAGCAGATCTACCAACCTGCTCTCTGTGGCATTCAAGAGCCATCTACCTCCAGAAGGAATTAAAAACAAATGTTTAAAAATCTCACTGCAGTCAGCATATTTCCTGACATCAAGCTAAAGACCCCAAACAAAGAGAAATGCAAGAGCATTCCCAACAAAGCATGCAGGAACACAACATGGAGTCTCTCTCCCCTTCCCATTTGCTCTTCACCCTGTTCAGCCCAGCAGCATGGCACCAACGAGCCAGCCTGGTGCACACACAGGTGGGAGGCAAACACAAACCCACAAACACACAGGCACAAAGAGAAAAGAGGCAAAGCATGAAGAAGCATGCACAAACCAAGGACAAGCGTGCAAGCCTCTCTAGTTTGGTATCTGGACTCGGTTAGATGGAGAGAGATGCAGATAAAAACCATGCCAAGTTACCTTCAATGGAATAAGAATAATGTGCTGGGCTGGGCTGGCTTGTGGTTAACCCTGTAGTGCAGGTAAGAACACTGTGCTGACTTGTAGATGGAGTCTGAATTAAACCACTTTCAGGTTTCATACCTGGCCACAGTGCACCTGAATCAGATAAATTGGACCAGTTACAAACAAATATGCTGGGACCAAACAGCATGCTCCTACCTCAGATTAAGATTTTTGCTCATCACAAAAGCAAGTAACAAATGACACATGGAAAATGTTTAATTTTGGCAATGGTAAGCACTGACTGTCAGGCTGTGCAGGGATTAGAGCTGGTGATAAAATGGCTGAAAAAGAGAAAATTAAAAGCACCAAGAAGACTAATTTGCAAAGCTTTTGACTCAAATCTGTTGGTGTCACTAAGATTCACTGCCCATGCAGATAAAGGACCTGCCAGTGGCTGTGACTTTGGGCTGAGCTGCACTCACTGCAAGTGACATCAGCTGTTACACAGTGGGGCCAAAGCTGGGAGCTGTGAGGGCCAAGCTCAACACTTCCACTACTCCACTGGGCTTTGGGATGAATATTTTACACCAAGCCACAAGTCAGTAATTTTCCTAGACTGACAACAACAAATAGAGAGCTAAAAAAAATAATTCAAAATCCGAATGTTTCTTCCAAATTTCCTGTTGTTTTGGAATGCTTTTGTAAGAACCCTGGGCACAGCAGAGAGAGCAGAGTGGCTGTAATTATGTGTACAGGGCACACCCAGCATGTGGCTCAGCTTGGGTGCTGTGTTAAGGTGAGGTCTCTGCACTGATGGGTGCCAGCAGTGTCCAACTGAGGCAGCTCAGCTCAGGCCTTGCTCTTCAGGGCTCTTCAGGCTTTGAGTGTCTCCAAATCTACAGCCAAAGTCAAAGACAGTTCCCCCTGGCCCTGGTTAGGAAGCAGAAATATTTTGAGAGGATCTACTTACAAACAAGCAGGAGTGTGCAAAGCAGAGGGACAAAGGAGGTTTGGAGCTAGACAGAGTTCAGGGCCATCAGAAAGAGCACCCTCCTTTTTAAACAGCCTGAAAACAGTACCAAGGCTGCAGAAGCCACCTGCAGCCCTTCACCCACTCCAGCAGGATTGAGCCTTGGGCTGTGAGCTCCAGCTTTCTTACCTAAATGACATGGGAGACTCCATCAAGCTGGACATGAGCAGCAGCTCCAGGGGGTCGCTCCATGCTGCAGCTTTGTCAGAATTAAATTCTGCAATGGCCCTTTGATTCATTTACATACCTGATCTCAAACTGACACCTGTGAGTCAACTTAAATCACTCCCCTCTGCACAGTCACCCCAGGGTTTGACTCTGTCTCCCAAGCTGTGTCTTTGTTAAGATTTCAAGCCTCCAGAACCTCAATAGTTAGCAAACAAAAAGGAAAGGCTGATTTAAGAAAGACTGTAGATACACTGCAGAAACTCCAGAACAAAGCACATGGGAAAAGATCCTCCAAGGAGAGTGGGAGTAGCTGTGTTTGTTCAGCCTGGAAAGGGAGTGGCACCACCTCCAAAGGGGTGAGCAGTTTTCACAGGGGACAGTAACCAGCAGCTCCTTAGGGCACAAGACAGAGGGACAAGGAGCAGCCAGCAACACAATGTGATGGTCACACGACATGCAGAAGTGCCAACCAACCTGACAGTGAAACACAAACCCACCCTGGATGCTGTGGGACAGAGACCACACAGGGAGTGTGGCAGCAGGTCAGACACACACAGAGGTGCTGGCAGTGCTGGCTGGGTGATTCAGGTCATGTGCTAAGGAATCTTTCAGCCCCTGCCTTCCCTGACTGTCTTGCTGTTACAGACGTGTCCTTTATACTTTCTACACCCCTGGACTGGGGGCACATGTCCTTCCCCTCTCATTCTGCAGGACAGCATGGTAAGCTGGCACAGCCTCAAGGATGATGGAGGAGAAGCTGTGAGAGGAGGAATGAGACTCTTCCATGTCCAATGGCAGCCCTGTATGTCACAGAATGTCCCAGCACACACCCACAGTCATGGAAAGGCCCCACACAGGACATCCCAGCACTAGTAGGTTTTTCTTGAGTTAATGTAAGCCAGCACATCCAGGGTGCTTCTAATACCAGCCTGGATGTCACTGCTCTTATTTTAATGCTTCTTTAATAAAATCTCTCCAGACCACAAGGGCATCCCATGCAGAACAATGCACTGAACACCAAGAGAGGTGACAATCACCAAGAGCACAGGTCATCCCTTCTCTAAAAGGAGCATCCTGACTTCAGCCACCTCCAGGCTATGCTCGTGTTTGCCAGCTTGCCTGAATTTCATGCTGGTTTGTTCCAGTTACAGAAGCCATGGTGCCTTCTCTTTGGCATAGAAACAAATACAAGGTAGAAAGACACACCAACCTGCCCTCTGTGCTGGTAAAACATGCCACCAAGTTGTTGGCCCTCACCTGCTCACTGGAGATTTTGTGAGCAGAAACAATTTCCAGAATTCCCTCTGCAGTGTGCATGTTCAATCCTCTGCCTTCTACCTCTCCATCACACTGTGCAAGGTCCATCCTCTCAGCATGATTCAGCAGGTAGCACCCCACTAAGATTTCCATTACTGGAAATAATGACTTTTAACATCTTCCTAACACTTGATTTCACACTGAAAATTCAGGTGTTTAACAGCAGACCTCAAAATCAACACCAGACATTTCAGTAACTGATGACATTTTGGATATTTTACAGACAAAAGCTCCTTTGAAATCAATAGAAAATGCAGATCACCTTCCAGGTCTTCAGAAGAACTTCTAGTGTTACATTTAGACTATGATATTGAAGTAGCTGAGTACCCCTGCACTCCAGAATCTTTGGCTTTGAAAAAATGAATACTCCCCCCAAATACAGCCACCACTACTGCAACCAACAAAACATCACACACACACAATACTCTAACAAAACCCCTACACCTTCCCTCCCTCCTTTCAGAATTGTCTAAGTCTAAACCACTCTTTTAAACAACTCCACTGGAGCACTCCACATATTTACAATTATTTGCCTTTAAAAACACCAACATGTGACACATTAAAACACACAACAGCACACAAAGCAGCCTCAGTGCAACACGCACAACACACTATCAAAAACCACCAAATAAATGAAGCAAAGGAAACCATCAGGCACTGTTCAGATACAGCACAAACCAGTGCAACAAGGCACTGAAACCAAAGTGCAGGCACCCAGTGAGGAGGAGTATGTTCCAGCAACCATCAGTAATTACAGTATTAGCAACTGAACTTGTGTTTAACAAAGCCAAGTCTGGATTTATTATCTTTCCTAAACCATCTTTCAAATATATAATGACAAATCAATTGTTTTGTAACCTTTACAAAAGCCCATGTTCTGCCAGCAGCTAAGAAAAGCCAGAAATGCAGCTGTTTTTATTCAAAGACATCTAATTCTTTAAATAGAGAAAAATTCATCCTTACACACATCAAGGTGCTAAGATTTTAGCACCATAGATAAATCTGCAAGAGGCTCAGTGCATATGGCTGTGCAGTACAACCACAAGCCCCTGAGACATATATTTAGAATCACAGAATGGTAAAAGTTGGAAAAGACCTTTAGGATCATCATGTCCAACCATTAATCCAGCACCAACATGTCCACCACTAAAAACATGTCCTCTGCAAGGGGTGGTGACTCCACCACTGCCACAGGCAGCCAGGGTGCTCCCCCAGGTTCCCTGCATGGTGCTGTGATGCTCTGCCCTCTCACCAGTGCTCCCTGCTAAGGGATAAAACAGCCTCTGCTCCCTTCCATTTTTTGGGAGCTGCATTTGTATAGACTGGCACAGCTATCAAAAGGGCTCAGTTATTAGAGCAAATTAAGCAAATTATTTGCCTAAAGTAAACTTGGAGACATTTTAGCATGAGCTCTCATTTGGTGAAAGATGAAATTTAATTGTGGGCAACAACAAGGAAAGGAGGAAGGAGGAAGGAGGAAGGAGGAAGGAGGAAGGAGGAAGGAGGAAGGAGGAAGGAGGAAGGAGGAAGGAGGAAGGAGGAAGGAGGAAGGAGAAAGGAGAAAGGAGAAAGGAGAAAGGAGAAAGGAGAAAGGAGAAAGGAGAAAGGAGAAAGGAGGAGTTGTAGTATGGGGTGTTGTGTCATTTCACTAACAAGGAAATTGCACAAACACAGCTATACCACAACTAGAGACAATTATGATCCCAAACCAAGAACAATATGGCAAACTTTACAGGGAGATCCAAAGTAACAGCTTTGTAAAAAATCTTCTTTTTTAAGCTGAAGCCCCATCAAGAGATCAGTGCCCATCTACAATTTAAGCTATGAATGTGGTCTTCTACAAACCCTTCTCTCCAACACACCTGGTTAAGCTCAACATTGGCTTTTTACTGAGACATAGAACAGTAATTGCAGGCACAGAGAAATCACTGAAAAGTCACTTTTTACCGAAAGGAGGTAGTCCATAGGTCTGGGTGGTCTGGGGGTAGATGGTGTAGGGCTGGGACTGCTGTAGTGCTTGGTACTGAGGCTGACCAGGGTAAGGGCTCATTGTTTCCGACACTGGTACAGAGAGGATATGTGCATATGGCCTTGGGGAAAAGAGAGAACAAAAGTCAGAAAGAACTGTTCACATGATGCAGCTTTCAACCTTCAAACCAGAAGACACATTCAAGAAGTGCTCCAGAAAGGAGAAGCTACTCAGACTGACAAGTCCTCTTAGTGCAATAAGCTCCTTGTGCTTCCCAAGGCAGGCTCTGGAGTTTATAGATGCTGCCTGCAGTGACAGCAAGGAAACTCCCTCCTCTACAGTGCCTGAGATCCAGGACTGGGAGGGCAGGGTGGGTTGGGAGGGACACACTCCCAACAGGCAGGAGAGGTCAGTCCCACTAACCATGCCTTACCACACCAGACCCTGAAGTCACTCTAATCCAGCAGTACCTGTAAGAACCAGGGGGACACACACAGAAACTACACAAAAACAAGCAGCAGGGGTTAAAGCCTATCCTGCTCCAAGAGGAAGAACTACAAGATCCCTAAACACAGTGAATGATGAGAAAATCTTATATTCCCCTTATATTTATTTATGTTCAATTTGTTTATTTGACAAATATCAGGTGCATTATTCACCAAGACTATCATGTTAATTACTTGTAGGGCTACATTTATCTTTGTGAACATAAAACAACAATCACTAAAGGGTGAATTCTTTAAGTTCAGGGTCCTCAGCAATGAGTATCTGCTGCCAGTAGTGGGATTTACTGCACTAGAGAAATGCATAGATACAAAAAGATTACTTCAGAGAGAAGTAAGAGTTACAGAACTCAGTAACAATTTCTTGACTTACTTTGCAGAATACATTTGTGAGGTATAATCATTTGATGACCTTGGGATATAATCAGTGCATGTCATAACTGAAAAAAAAATAGTTTGTGTAATTACAGAGGTGCTTTCAAAACCCAACAAATAAAGACAAATATCAATACTCATGGTACATTTTAGTCAACACACAAAGAGTTTTAGTGCCCTGAATATCGGTCTCAAAGCAAATTCTCACACTGTTAAACTGGCACTAAAATGTACTTACAAAGAATTTTAGTGCCCTGAATATCTGTTTCAAAGCAAATTCTCAAAAGCACACTGTTAAACTGGCACAAAAATGTTTTGCCAGATCACAGCAGGTAGATCAGTCAGTCACACTATTTCTCCCTGTGAAACAGGGCTCTTTCTCTTTATCAGCTGGTACCATAATTTTTTGCAAGTGTCATAAAAAAACTTTGATTTCAGTCCTCCCCAAAACCCTGCACATTTGCCGAAGGGGCTTCATCTGCACCAAGTGTAACATTTCTGTGTCCTGGAGCAGAGACCAAACATCTGCTTTCCCAAGCTTTCCTCCTCCCCTAGGTACTCCATCCATGCATGGCTCCAGCAAACAGTTTTCCTGCAAAAAGGAACAGCTCCAGCTCAATGAACTTGATCACACATATCCAGGGAAGCACAGCTGCAGTGCACAAGGCTCAGAGATGTCTCTAAAATAAGCTGGCAGTTACATTTAACCATATTTTTCTGCTTCAATAAATCCACAACAATTGCACTCTGAAGCTGGTAAGACAGAGTGGCTCAGCTGGCAAGCCAGGGAGGAAAGGTTTCAAATGTTCTCAGTCAGCACAGCCTCTGGCTCTGGTGCACCTTGTGTGGGACAGCTCTGTCACAGCACTCCAGGGTGGGCTGGAGAGGGGGGCTTGGGCTCCCATGGCTTCATCCAAGAGCCATTAAACACCCCTTGGATCCACAAGGGGTGTAAATACTCAGCTGTCCATCAGGAGAGCAGTGATGGGCAGGAGCCCAGCACAGAATGTGGCCCTGGGCAGCCTCTCTGGCACGTGGCACCACCACAGTGCAGCAGCTGCTGTGAGTGTGTCTGCAAGCACATGGCTTTATCAGCTCAGACTGACAAGCACCAAACCCAAACCCTCAGCAAACACAGCTGCACTGCTGTGCATCCAGCTGATTCCCCTCTGAAAGCAGAGCACCCAGGCTTGCCCAGGAGGTGATTCAGGCTGTGTATCTCCAGGGGCCCTGCTCCCCCACACCTACCATCACAAGAGACCACATTTCCCCTCTCCCTCTGGAGTGACTCAGTTAACAGCCTCCAAAACAGGGTCCTGGATAACAGCATACTCTGCCTTGGGATTTGATCCAAATGCTCAGAAAAGTTGGGATTTCCATATTGGACCTGCATTATTGCTCTTGTATGACCATGCAGTAAACTCTCCTGAGCTACACTGAGGAAAGCAAGACAGTGTCACAGGCAACTCTAACCCTAATGTGCATTCTGCCACCTCAATGCCCTTCTCTTTGTGTGACCTGAACACAAGCAGCTGAGAAGTACAAACCATCAACCACATGTGCTGAACCTCCCAAATGATCCATGAATCACCTACCTCTGCTCCTCAGTGTTTGCCTTTGCTCACAGTGTGAAGGCCACACAGCACAAGGATACAACAGGAAACACAAACTGGGAACTTTTGGACCTAAAGGCTTTCCTCTAACACCTGTCAGTTCCCACATGTTGAGGATTTGGGGTTTTTTTAAGAAAGTCAATATTCATCTGAATAGTTATGTAGTAATGATATTTCTAGAATTTGTGTTAATTAAACTGCATACAAAGAATTAAGCAATGGTGTAAAAAAGCAAAAAAAACCCCACAATAAATTGCATACAATTTCTAGGATTTGTAAATAGTTTCTCCAGTTAGGCAGCAGGTTTTGCAGGATGAAATTTCTCATAACTCCTGCAACACCACAGCACATGGATTAAAACAGTAATGATTAAATCAGTTACAGTGGGAAGTTACACCTTACACACTTTCAGCTAAGGTGAGCTGATTTACACTTCAAAATATGTATTGGCAGTCAAAGGTATTCCACACAGGAATCTGACTTTCCTAATAACTTCCAGCCCTCTTTTTCCAAGAGAAAGGATACACTGCACTTTTCACTTAGTATGCAATCTCTGTATTCCCTGCCTGTTTCCCCTGTTTATTTCCTGAGAGCTTTCTGCAGACATTCAATACAATTCAGAGTTTAAGATGAAGTGTATGGCATATTGCTACAAAGGACCCAAGCAGCTGTGTAGAGATAATGATTTATAAAACATGTTTACAACAGGCATTACAACTGATATTGACTCAACCCTCAAGAAGAATCATGTCTAAGGCAGATAAGATACAGCAATACTCAAAAGCACCCAACAGCCAGCTGAGGGGCAGTGACACAAAAATACTTGTTAGAAACAGATATTTCCTTACCATCAGGCATTAACACTTGGTAAACACTACAGCAAATGCTCACTTTACAACTGATAGTGAGAGCAGGCTAAGGATTACAAGGAGGAGACAAAGCTTGTGGTTGATGAAGCAAGGTACCAGGGAAAGACATGAGGAAAGACAATGGGAGAGCTCCAGATACTCACTCTCACTGGACATGGGAAGGTTTGAACCAAGGTTTGAAGATTCAGTTTTCTGATCACTGACTTCTGTGCTGCTCACATGACTGCCAGGACAACAAAGGTTCAGTATTAGCATTATGAACTCTTAAATTAGCAAAGGTTCAGTATTAGCATTATGAACTCTTAAATTAGCAAAGGTTCAGTATTAGCATTATGAACTCTTAAATTAACAAAGGTTCAGTATTAGCATTATGAACTCTTAAATTAGCAAAGGTTCAGTATTAGCACTATGAACTCAAATTCACAAAGGTTCAGTATAAGCATTATGAACTCTTAAATTAGCAAAGGTTCAGTATTAGCATTATGAACTCTTAAATTAGCAAAGGTTCAGTATTAGCACTATGAACTCTTAAATTAGCAAAGGTTCAGTATAAGCATTATGAACTCTTAAATTAGCAAAGGTTCAGTATAAGCACTATGAACTCTTAAATTAACATCCTTGGCCATCATAACCCCTGGGTTCAACCCTGCTGACCAAGGCAAACTAACTCTTCACAAAACCTAGCCCTGTGCTCCTTGCTATTTCAGGAAAAGATTCTGAGAGATCTGCAACTGGAATTAGAGATCTGCAACTCAAACTACATGGGGCTTGAGTGGCCAGGGTTTGGTAGAGGGGGGACTGCAGGGGTGGCTTCTGTGAGAAACACCTCTTGGCATCTCCATTCCATGTCCCCAGGCTGCAGCAGCCAAGGAACTGCTGCCAGCAGTGGTGTGTGACCCTGCAGTCACACAGGGCTGCCCTGCCATGGGCATTGCCTCACTGCTGCATTTGTCCCTCAGGAGCAGTGCTGAAACACCCTTGAACTGGGGGGCACTTCTGTACTCCAATACTTGCAGGTTACTGGATTATTCTGGATTTGTCCCACATTGTTTCAGTTCCACGTTGATGTTGCTTTGTTCATGTATAGAGTAAGAAGTACAGGTAATTTTCTGGTTTTTCCTTGATTATTGCCTTCCAGGCTTTAGTTTTATTATTGCTAGCTCTGCAACACAGCTTTTCATGAGGTTTTGAGCCATCTGTGTGCTGCTGTGACATTCTGAGACTGCAGTTTCTCAAGGTGAAGGAGCCAAAGGAGCTGTTCATTGCTGGGAGGGGGCCCTCCCCCCTTGCAGCTCAGGTGTGCACCAAGCAGGGTGCTCTCTGCCTCCCTCCATCACCTGACTCCATTCAGCACCCCAACAAAAAACAACTGCACACTTTTGTGTTGGATGAGCAAATTCAACTCTCAGGAAGAGCCTAAAGGTGTCTGAGCTGACCCACACAGGGAGCAGGAGGCTGTATGAGAAATAAACCCAAATCTTGCAACACCTTCCCCCACCCATCCCTGCTTTCTGGGCTCAACTAAACTGATTTTTTCTCCCTCCTCCACCTCCTGCAGTGCAGGGGAAAGGGAGAAACAGGTCCAATAAACTCTTTTAAACTAATCCATTGGTCAAACTTAAAATCATGTATAGGTTTATCAAAACAGAGCTAGAATATTTAAACAGAATATTTAATCAAGTTAGAAATGCAACTTTATCCCACCCCTCTCTTCTGTTTTTAAATGCTGGATGTCCACAATTTTAAAATCCAAGGATGTTTACACTCAGATCTTGAGCTCCCTGTGCCCATAGGGAAGGTGTGGGTGTGCTGAAGCAGGGCAGCACAGAGGGAGAAGGGAGAGCCCCCCAACGTGCTCAGACCTGCCCATGCTGCCTTCTCTACCCAAGAGAGGGGAAAAAAACCTCCCTAGGATCTGATTTCTCTGACCTCAGATGGGCCAGAAAGGGAGCTTGTGTGATTAGATCAAAATTCTAATACTGAGAATGCACCACATCCACTCCTGCAGAAATGGTGTTTTCTCCTTGCTCTTACTGGAATGGCAAAGACTCCAAAAAAGAAATCTTTCCTCACTGAATTTGCTGCTACTCAGAGAAGCAGAATCAATCCTAATATAGCTATTCTAAGTAGTAATAATAATAGTTAACTCCTAAATACAATACCCAGCAAAAAGCATCTACTGAGGCTAAAAATAGTATCACACAACAGCTTTAAATAGGAGAGGCTACAATCCAAGAGTTTCATTTCTCAAAGCAGTTATCCACAGAGTTTCACTAAGAACAGTAGTACAGCTATTATTAAAATATCCTGAGTCTCACCAAATTAAATGCATGTTATTTCAGTCTCATTCTGTGAAAGATAGATGTGCTGATGCCATTAAGACTCTTTGTGGCCACTTTAATAAAAGCTTTATACCATAGGGCTAGTTAATTAATTTTTATTGAGAATTTAATCAAAATTAGACCAAATCCAAATACAACTACATTTTCCACAGCTCTGTAAAAAATAAACCAAGAGGCAAATTTCTAAAATGAAAGATTTATAATTGTAAAAGACCATAAAGAACTGTTCCACACTAAAATTTAAAACCCCATACCTCAGGCTCTGGTCTCTGGATTCCTGCATCTTGGCTTTTTTCACCTGCAAAGACAAAAATGTTCAGAGCTACAACTAACACAAGCTGGAGGGTTCACAGTGTGGCTAAACTCACAGCCTTGTCCTGCACTCCAGAGCTCACCAGTGTAACCAGGGGCCCTTCATCTCAAACGAGCTTTTTCCTAATTAGAAAACAAGGGCTAACACTGGATCTTGCAGAGCAGAATTACTGAATAACTACTCATGTTAGTGACATTAGTAACAGGTGCTGAGATATAAAGCCACAAAAATGGCTGGGAAGAAATTTTGTGGAAATTGAATAAAACAGACATAAATTTTAAGAAAATCTTATTCTGCACAGATTCAGCACTACAGCCATGAACTTTGCTCTTTTTCCCCTACATTTTAATATTGCATAAAGATAGGAACATGAATGCTTTTTCTGTAATAAATTAGGAGTTTTGACTCCTGACTAAAACCAACACAGCCCTTTTTCTCATTTTGTAGGTGCCAGCTGGATCCTGTTCCTGCACAGGGAATTACACCACTGACAGCACTGGCTTGAACACAGATTTGGTTTCTGCAGGCTACAAACATTACTGTGAAACTCTCAGAAGGATGCCAGGGTTTCTCCTGCTAGAACATGCCATTACCACCTCACTCATTCATTATGATCCATCTAGGCTCATACTCTGTCACAGAATGACTGACTGGCATCACTGGCATTCTTAAAAGAAATTACCAAGAAAATCTTTAGCTGAATATTACAGCTTAAAGGACACACCTCTGATAATTAGCTGTATCCTATCTCTCATGCCCTAAAGACAGCTTTCATTATATCAGGATGTATTTAGAGAGATTTCCTTTTTTAGCACAGGGAATTAATTTTTAAACTCTTCAAATAGCTGGAGTACAGACTATATGGTTTTGCTGCTTAGTTTCATGTTTTGTGGATATTACTCAGGCCCATCATCTGCAACTTGTGGAAAGCCAGATTCTGAATAATTTTACATTTCCATTTCATTTGATTTTGTTCCTAAGTCATAAAATGCCATAAATGACATGACAATGTATTTTCTAACTAGTTTAACTGAAGAATATTAAATTCTCACATTAAAAAGGCATCAAAATCTTTTCAATTACAACACACCCAAAGTGCCCTCAAGCACTTGATTCTGTTTCTGTGTGCATTTGACAAGGTCTCCAAGATTACAAGCATCACTCCCATTGCATCTTGGCAATTTCTTGTTGAGTTTGTGCCAGGTTTATTTTGGGAACAGAACATTAATACAAACATTTCTGTTTAATTCCTATGCTATTATGTTTTAGATACATAATTTAATTAATCTCATACTGTATTGATAATTCTCTACCCAACACTTCCATGCTGTGTTAATATCAGTTATTGATAATGCAAATATTTCACATACATGTAGCAACTTTAACCTTCAGACATGCTTCCCTACCCCAAGGTACTGTTACATCAGTCATTCAGAAATGCCTTCCACTTGTGGAAACAATGAATCACAGGATCTTTTCATAATCTCAAGCATAAGAATTAAAGACTACACTTTGGAATACCCAGCAGGCTGAATTTGTCCCTAAAATAGTGAATTTTTTTTTCTCTACATCAGGCTTGAGATAAGTCTGGTTTTCTGAGCATAACAAGTAATCATTTTGCACAGAAACATCATAAAGTTCAAGAACTTATAACTACTCCTTTCTTACTACTGCCTGCACAATTATAGTAAATTCAATGTACAGCACATTTTAAGAACAACAAAATGCTTTTTGTCCTCTGGATAAATACACTAAGTATAAGCCTTTTTTTCCAATTTTAGTTAAAATAACTGTATACCAAAATTGTGAGATCACTAATTTGTTTGAGATTTTTCATTTTCAGCCTTTTTTAAAATGTACTTACTGGTTGCTCGGGTAAGTCTTGTGGCTCTTCCATGGGTATTACTGTTATTTTAATGCTTAAATGATTCAAATGGTGTGTTCCTCAGCAGTCTTCAAGCCCTGTTAAACAAAAGGTGCTCATGGCTTTATGTACTTTTTGGGGGCTTATCATGTAGGCTATCAGAGAATATTAATTGTTATATACTCCTCCCCTAAAACTCGTGTGGCCATCTCCCAAATAAAATACAAAATTCATATATGGAAAGATTTCATAAACAAGGGATTTAGCTTTAAGCTTTGAAGATACAGATTTTTCATGCACATGGTACATTTCTACATCATTTGCTCGGATCACGCTGGCTGCAGAAGCTAACACACTAATCAGACACGTGCACCATGATTTTAAAGACAGTTTAAATGATCAAGTCTGGTCTACTAGGTCAGTAAACAGCATGATTCAATCTAACCTGTTTTAATTTAGAACATTTATATAACAATCAAAAAAAAAAAAAAAATCAGGACAAGACTGTACACCTAAATGCATTTACACACAGGGCTGCTCCCCACCAAATTCACAAAGCAAGTTCATTATTTCAACTGCACCTTTCAAAAAGAGAAGTTTGATGAAATTTTATAAAAGAATTTTTATTTTGGAAGCATTTAGCAGAGAGATCTTACATACTACATCAAAAAGCCGCTGCCTTCCAGGGACTTAAAATCATAGAAAAGCAATTTTGCATAATCTTTTCACAACCTGATTAACTTTTGCAATTTGCTGGGCAAAACAGAAAGACCTGCGTCCTCCTGGCTTCCCCCTGTGCCCACCTGATGTGCAGGAGCTGTCTGATGTGTGTTTTTGTTCTTTCTGCATCTCATTTTGGAGCCACTTTATTAAAACTGACCCCAACCTCTTCAGAGCAGCTTTTCCTGAGCTGCCTCCTCTGCCACACACCCACACAGCACAACTTCAGGGGATTGCAGAAATTAGAAGAAATGCTGAAAAACTCTTAGTGGGTTGGAGAAGTTAAATCCAGAGGTACAACCTATTCCTGCTTCCACTGCCACAAAAGTCTGGCTCTGAATGTCTGCAGAAATGTGAAAGGGCTATTTTACACACCACTCCTTCCTCTAGGACCTTCTGTTTTCCCAGCCTGCCCGGAGTATTCAGGCACTTTCAAACCATGGGATTATCCCCACACAAAGTGACTGAACTGGTTTACAGAAAGAACTTTCTGGTGTCCTGAAAACCATGGCTCTGTCCCCTCCCTGGCTCCTGCCAGACCTACTTACCCCGGCAGCACGTGCAGCCCGCCCGCAGCCCGGCCCCACGTGCCAGCCACAGGGATGCTCTGCAGCCTGCAATAATTCCAAATTAACCACGAAAACACAAAGGTTTCTCCCTCATTTGAGGGCAGGTCTTACGTGCCTGGGTGTATTGTATGTGGCAGGATAACATTTCATTGAGGGTTTGAGGATTTTGCAAGGCTGCCATCCCTAATCAAAGCTACTTACCGTTATTGCCTGAACTCTAAGTCAACTGAATTCACAATTAGTCTTTTCCACAATTCAGGTTCTTTGGAAATTACCCTATTCACAACACATAAGTCTACAATACAAAGCACTACTGTCACATTTGTAGTTTTTCCTCCATCAGTTTCAATCAGTTTTATTTTAAATATAAATCTTATTTATTTTCTATAAAATAACAGAAAAATTAAGACTGAAGAGAAACTCTGCCACTCAGAGATTATACAAAGGAGTACAAAATACAATGGCCAAGAGCAAGAAGATTTGAAATTTATACCAAGAAGTCCTGTCCCTCATCCTTTGCTTCTGTTATTTAACACTGTTTTGCTGTGTAATTTCATAGAAGAATCCCAAACTAAACTCTTGAGCATGGAAAAATACTTTACATTCCACTGATCCATACAGCAGTAACTTCCCATCCCACACTCTGCTTAAAAACTGTGAGCAGTTCTTTAATTTTGGCTTTCAGAAGGATTTAAATAATTACAAAGACAAAAAGATTCTCAGAGTCCCACTGGAATATTTTACAGGTGTGAAAAAACCACTCTTTCCAAATAAGCTGATCATCTTACAGCACCTGGAAGCAGATGATTGAACCAAAGCAAATGAACAGAAAGTGCCTGCCTTAAAGGCAGGCAGAACTTGACCTCTGGTGGCTTCATGCTTTCTCCCAGGGAAGTGAAAATTCCAAGTGAGAACTTGGCCTAGAGTGGCTTCATGCCTTCCCTGTGTCTGCAGAAACAGCAGCAGAGGCAGAGGACACCTCACACTCCAGGTGTGCTGTGGTTGCACACACCAAGCAGGGTGACATGGAGGCACTGAGCTCCACATCTGAGAGCAAGGGGTGAGGGCATCCTCCCCCAGCCAAGGTCAGGCTGGGGTGTGGGAAAGCAGCAGCAGCTTTCCCACATCCCAACAGTGGTGTGGGGAAAGGGAGAGAGAGCTCCTGCCTCTCCTGAGCTCCTGCCTCTCCCTGCCTCCTGCACCCCACTCCCTCCTTCCTGGCCTCCAGAGGCTTGTGAGGTTGAACAACAGTCTGGATGCAGGATCTGCCAAGGGAAAAGAAAGAGAAAGAAAAGAAAAACCAGAGAGACTCAAGCACAGTCTTTCTGCTGAGCTGATGACAGAAAGATCAGCTCTGGCCCTGCACAGCCCTGTTCCAGGGTAGCCAGCAGGATGAGGGTCAGGAAAAACATGCAAGCAGAGCAGCAGGATGTCCCTTTTCAGCCACAGCCATGGTAAATGAAACCATAATTTGATCATCTACTTGATGTTCCACTTTGATGAAGCAGAGACATGACAGTGATAAATACACAACAGCCTTTCCACCTGTACCACCCAGCCAGTCACCAGGTTCTCACACAGAGCAGACACACATCTTCTTCTGGCTGGGCACAGCAAGCCCTTGGATCATGGCATGGCAGGAACCTCTCCCTGCCTCTCTCCTCCTGCACTGAGAGGCTGAGGGAAGCTGCTGTCAGCTCCAAGGCTGAAGCCACCAGCAGCATCCAGGGAGCAGCTGCTCCTGCCCCACTGATCTCCCTAAGAGCCCTCTCCTCCACAGCTAATCCCCAGCTGCCCCCCAGCCAGCCCCAGCCCTTGGTGGGTCCATGGCCCAGGGCCCTGAGCCTCCCCAGGTGCTCTTGGACACCTCCTCACCCAGTATGAGAGCTCTGAGCCACCCAGAGCTTGGCTTTCCCAAAAACCAAACCCAGCATCTTGCACTTGCTCAGCCTGAGCTGCCTCAGAGGAGTACACTGAGCCAGCAGCTCACCAGCAACAAAGATGATTTTTAAAAACTGAAAATACACAACACTGATTTTTTGGTGGGGTTTTTGGGGGGATTTTTTGTTGTTGCTTTTGGGGGGATTTTTGTTGTTGTTTTTGGGGGGATTTTTTTTGTTGTTGTTTTTGGGGGGTTTGCACATCAAATCTCAAAATTAGATTTTAACTTGTATAAAACCCAAGTTAACTGCATTTCAGGTAAGCTTTATTATTTTTTTACACATTACTACAGAACATTTTTAAACCCTAAGTGAACACAACAGCAGAGGTATCAAAGATTCAGGAGGTGAGAAAGCTTCTGTGGGCCACTGGGTTTGTGAATGAGAAAAACAGTACAAAATGGAAGCAAGTGTGCAAGAAGCCATTAAATGAGCTGCTGCAATGAAAGAAACATTCAGAAAAATGAGTCCATTGTTCTGCTTCTGGAAACCAGCAAAGTACCACACTTTTTGCTTTATGGGATGATTTTTGTTAATTATCTGATGAAAACTATTCTGTAATATGTGAATTAAACACAGGTTTTATTTGATCTAGACTTGTTTTGAATAACCACCCTGTTTAATTCTTGCATGGAACACCAACAATGCAAGATAATAAGAATTGGGTTTGCAAGTAATTTTATTTTGTTTGCTCAATTTAAGGAGCCACATTATCTAACTTCAAACCAGAAGGCATCAGAGCAGAGGTATGGGCTGCAGAATCACTCCCAGCAGCTGCCTTCTGCTCTGCACATCTTGATGCCAATAATTCACCATTAAAAGCCCTGGCAAGTGATCTGCAGTTTCTTGCACTAAATCCTGTTTTTAAAATCCTAAAATACAAAGTCCAGCTTGGTCAGACTTTCTCAAACTAGGTACTCTGGATAGAATTTCTGAAAGCTGCCTGCTATGAGCAGCACCTGGATGGACTGCTATTTACTTTCAGCTTGTGCTTTTCAAGCCCATCTGCCTTGGCTTTGAATATAAAGTTTCATGCAAGAAACAGTTCTCCCAAGCTGCAAATAATTAAAGTCAGGACACTGTGATAAAACCAACATGCAGTGATTATATTGATTAGAAAAAAAGGCTAATTGACTCTGGTTTTATATTACTTTAAAACAGTCACTATTTCCCTAAGAACAAAGTTTTGACGGGGGAAATGAAATTACATCTATCAAACAGAGTTGGAATAAAATCATAGGATCATTGATTTTGGAAAAGACCTCCAAGATCATTAGGCCCAACCAATACCCAGCACTGCCAAGGCCACCACTAATCCATGTCCCCAAGTGCCTGGTCTTTAAATCCCTCAAGGGATGGTGACTCCACCCCTGCTCTGGGCAGCCTGTGCCAGGGCTGGACATCCCTTTCAGGGAAGAAATTTTCCCCAATATCCAATCTAAACCTTCCCTGGCACAGCTTGAGGCCATGTTCTCTTGTCCTGTCCCTTGTCCCCAGGGAGCAGGGCCTGACCCCACCTGGCTCCATCCTCCTGTCAGGCAGTTGTAGAGAGCAAGAAGACCCTCCCAAGCCTCCTTTTCTCCAGGCTGAGCCACACCAGCTTGTCCAGCTGCTCCTCATCAGAGCTGTGCTTCAGCTTCTTCCCCAGCTCTGTTCCCTTCTCTGGACATGCTCCAGCCCTTCAATATCTGTACTGCAGTGAGGGGCCCAAAACTGAACCCAAAAAGAGGGGGAAATCACTTCCCTATCCCTGCTCAACACACCATTTTTCACACAGACCAGGATGCCCTTGGCATTTTTGGTCACCTACCCACATGCTGGTTCATGCTCAGCAGCTGTCAACCAGCACCCCCAGGTCCTTTCCTGATGGGCCCCCTTCCCACCACACTCCCAGCCTGGAGTGTTCCATGGATTGCTGTGCTTAGGATGCCCTCCATTCCCTGGTCCTGAACATTCATGAAGATATTAAGCAGGACTGGTCCCAGTCCTGAACTCTGGGGTACTCCACCAGTGCCCAGCCCCACAGGGATGTAGTTCCATTCCCCTTCACTCTCTGGGCCCAGCCATACAGAAGTTTCAAACCCAGCAAAGAGTTCACCAGCCCAAGCCCTGAGCAGCCACTTTCTCCAGAAGAAATGGAGTCAGAGGGTTTACCAAGGTTCAGACAGACCCATCCACAGCCCCTCCCTTATCCACAATGCAAGTCACCTTGTAGAAGGAGATCAGGTTGGTCAGGCAGGATCTGCCTCCCCTAAACACTTGGACTGAGACCCCTGGGTGTCCTGTATGTGCCACATGATGCCATGGGAGATGGTCTGCTCTACAGCCTTCCACTCCACTGAGGGCAGGCTGCAGTCCCCACATGCATGCTCTGACCCTCCTGCTAGATGGGCACTACACTTGCAAGCATCCAGTCAAGTGGGACCTGCCTGGTTAGCCAGGGAAATGATGGAAGGTGGCTCAGTGAGCACTTCTCCTTCAGTGCCCTTGACTGGATCCTACATGGCCCCAGAGACTTGTCTAAGTGGTGTAGTATGTATTTATAGAAACACTTTTTTATTGTCTTTTACAGCAATGGCTGTAATGTTTCGTGCAAGTTTTTTGTACAAGTCACCTATGGAGTTATTTTCACTCCTTAGTTGTTCAAGGACCACCACCTTACAATGACCAACAACACAAATACATGGATTAGGCAGCAGAACAGTGTAGTGTTCCCATATTTTCTGGTGGGGTATCTCATGACAATGTGCCCATGCTGCTGCATTACACACACAGAGCATCAGAGCATGCAGCCAAAACAACCCAAGACATCACCCAAGTGGAGCAGAGCTTTTCCTCACAATGTTTTTTTTTTTCACTCTGTGCCACTCACCACATGACAGCTTCTGACAGAGAAGCAGAACTTGGCAGAGTGCAGCATGGCAGATCTACCCCCCTTTCTTTTTTTAGATTTAATTAGAATACCCAAATAAAAGCAGAAGAGACACATATTGACATTACCACACACTGCACAATGCAGCAGAGCTCACAGCAAACACTGATACTCCACTATTGGCTTTTCTCATCCTCCACACACACCCACATGCCCCTGGGTACAACACACACAGGTATCTGCAAAATACTGTGACAACCAGACAAATAAACCTTTGTGATGAGTCCCTGCTCTCTCTCCATGCTCCTTCCTCCCTTCTTTATCAGCCAGGGAATTTCAGAATTAAACATTGTAAAAGTTACAAGAAAAGCATTTTGTATGCCCTATTTCTGAAGGTATGGATGGTCATGACAAGCCTGAAAATGCTGTCCTGTAGGACTAAAAAAATAATGATTAAAATTTCATAACCTTAAAATGGGAAAAAAATTGTGCTGTGAGAAATAAAATAGGAAATGAACACAGCGATAAAATAACTGAAATCAACCATGGAAATACCAATCTAGCTTCCTCCTAAGCAATGCTTGTTCCACTGATAGGAAGTCCCCCATGATGTTTAGATCCTTGAAGGGCTGTCAGTGCTCTGAGTGTCTGCAGCTCACTCTGCGTGACCCATGACACATGCTTGTTTTCCCAGTTCTTATGCAATGCTTTTTCAATTTGATTTTGAAACACAGCAGGGAAAATTGTAATGGGGAAAAGAACTGTTTTCACAAAAGGAAGATTTGGAAAGAACAACTTCATCCTCAAGAAAAACAACTCCCACTGAGCCCAGAAATCATGTGGCAACTCCTGCTAGACAGAGCCAACACACATCACTCACAAGGCAGGAGAACACAGAACTGCTGCTACCTTTCAGTGACAGAACCAAAGCACAGTGGTTTACAGAAACATCAGCCAAGTGGAACAATTGATTCCTTCCTCTCTTCCTGAGGATACAACCTGCAGTGAGACCAAACAGATTTTCCCCTGAAGACCACACAGAGTGTGGTACCTGAAATCTCACAGCCCACATACATTTTTGTGTTTCTGGAAATAATTAAACAGGTCACAAACTTCTAGAGCTGCAGCCCCAGACAGTAAAAAAAAAAATGCTGTTTGACTCCCATGGTTTTAAAAACAAACTTCCCAACAGCAGGACACACTGCCCTTAATTCCTAAAAGCCACTTCAGACATATCCAAATAGATTAGGACACTTCCTGAACAAAAGACTGAACTTTTTAAACTTCTCTCAGTCAGACAGCAAATCTGCATCACATTAACCACAAAAAAGACTTATTGATATTATGCAGTTCTAAATTCCATTTTTAATAAAAGATTTGACTCATACATCTCAAAAAGTCACACAGCTAGCACCAGAGGCTACCATGAAATGCACCTATACTGCTATTAGAGGAACTCTTCCAGTACTCAACTGTACTCAGTTCAAGGTCCCAGAAGAAGTGAAGATGACAAGTAACAAAATAAACAGCCAGCTTATAGTTTGTTCACAAGGCTGACCTGATCTGTGCAGTGCTGTGGGGGGCCTGAAGAGGCAATGTCTGATCATCAAGGACAGCTCCCCCAAGCACAAGAGCCCAGTCCAGCCCAAGAGGCAAGAAAATGAGCAAATGCAGGGGGAGGACACTTTGGCTGGACAGACAACTTCTGACTAAGCTCAAAAAGGAAGAATCTGGGAGGTCGAGCAAACTAGTATGAGACTGACTTGTAAAATCCCAGAAATGGAATTACACATACTAGTGCATTCTATACAGAAATAGGAACCCTCACCCAAGGTTTAAAGCTGCCACACGCTTTATGTGAAGTTCCAGCTGGTGAATCTCAGGGAAACAGCACTGTCAGTATTCAAACACAACCAAGAAACATTTCAAGACACAGCAGGAAGCTCCTGGGATGCAAGAATAGTGCTCTGGTCAAGTCTTAACTCAGGAGAGACCCATCTGCTGCAGAACTGAACTGTTCCATCACCTCTGAAATTAGGCTAGACATACCCTTAACCCCAAATAAAAGTCCATCTAAGAGATGGAAAGAGTCCCCATGACAATATTGTATTATTTTTCTAAATACAGGCCTTGTTTTTAGTTAGCTTGCTCAGTTACAGGACTGATGGGTGACAACCTGGAAAAGACAGGGCAGTGATTGGGGTGAATCACAGTGACACCATACCCTGAAGAGGCTGCTGTGCCCTGCTGTGTCACAGCACTCTCCTAAACATCCTGTTGGGTATCAGGAGGAGATCCCAGCCCTTGCAACATCACCTTCACTGAGGCTCTGGAGGCAGCTGCAAGAAGAAAGAAAGGATTTGAAGTTACTCCTTCAGGTACTGGAGTGCCCCCAGTCATGGCATCTGCACAAACTACCCCAGAATCACTGCAAGAGAGGGGCCACCAGAGAATACTGCTGAAGAGATGCTGGCTTGCAGCCCTTTAACCAAGTACAGGAAAAAAATTCTAGACAAATCAGGATGAAATAAAGGAAGTAAATTAAGGGTAAGACAAAGCAAGAAAAAGCTGAAAAATACCATCCTTAATGTATAACCAAGGAGGGAGTGAAGCTGGTCATGGTATAGGGGCAAAAACCACTCCCAAATTCCTGTAAGAAGATGCTGTCTGGAGATGGGTGCTCTGTAGACACTGCTTGGTGCAAGAACACACATAAAATACCAGTTGTTAAGTCCTGACACAATTCTATGTCAGGCTCAAAAGTTTCCACACTTCTCCATCCTGGCAGCTCCTTCTCCAATCACAGGGTTTTGCAGACCCAGTAAAAGTTTTATCAAGCATCCGTTTTCTAAGAGCAGATTTCAGGGAAAAAAAGAGCAGAGACTTGTCAAGAGGGGAAAAAAATAACCCTACTTCTGCTCACTGAGAGTACAGGCATGGAGCTACTCACATCCCAATATTATCTGCTTTATGCCTTGAGCACCTTGTGTAGAGCATGGCTTGCCCACAGGCACACACTACTTGCCTGACATTAAGTTCAATTAAAATATTTCAGTATATTTTATCTAGTTTTATGTTTAGCCATCTATAACCACCTTTTGGTACAAAGAAGTGAGGAAATGGTACATTAATCTACTGTAGAGGGGCTCCAACTCTTTCATACAGCACATGGAAACCCATTTATAGTGTCCTCTGACACATTCAACTCAAAATTCATTCAACATCTGGATATTTCCGGGGCAAAGATCTGAGAAGCTACAAATGCTTCCTACAGCTATTGCATACATCCATGAGAGATTTTCAAACAAATTATTTGAAAAGCAGCAGTCTTCCAATCAGATGTGCTGCACAACCCAACAATACACAGTTCTCAAGTGCCACAACTGCTGCTAAGGCAAGAACTGAGGGGGAGACAAAAGTTGCAGGCAAATACTGCAAGAATTGCAGCAGCTTGGAAACTGCAGGACCTCGAGCTCAGGACGTTTCAAACAGAACAGAGAGAATGTATCAGCAGATCAGTGCTTGTGTGGCAAAAGCTGGATGGCAGAACCCCACAAGTAAGAGGGATTGCACCAAGAGGTGACAAGGAAAGTCCCTCAAACACAGTAGGTTCAGCCCAACAAGCCTGTAGGTTTGTAGGCTGAGAAAAGCACTATGTTCATGCATTTTTAAAAGTAACTTATTATGAAACCACTGACTTCAGGCACATGAATTGTGATTCTTAACTAAACATAAATTAATCAGCTTCCAGAGTTTAAGATAATCCACAACAGACAAAACTAAAGGAAACCAAACAAGTGGCAGATAAGATTTTTATGATTATCATTATCTCCATCGGTATGTTGCCTGTTAATTACCAGTTGGAGATTACTATACTACAGATTAAGTGCATCACAGAACCAGAGCTAGCTGCACTCAGAAAGCAAACTCCATCCTGACTCTTTGTTTGATACTTCATCAAGAGGGCTACAGCTATGTTCCATCAAGGACTAGCTCTAGTCTGGAAACCATTCAGCCACACCATGCTGCACAGCAACCAACCTAACAAGGCATTCTGTGCTGGACTTGGCTGTACATACAGCTCCAACAACTCTGCACAGCATCCCCAGAACCAGGAACATCCAGCAGAGGCCACCTGGATCCAACCTCGCTCGTGAAGCCCAAGCCCAGCCCAAACATCCTATGAGAGTGCACAAGCTCCAGCACGAGCAGCTAAACCCACCCAAGAGCGATCGATGCAGGTGTGCTGAACCGTGCCCTGGGGAAGCCGGCACAGCCTGCGCCCGGTCCCGGGAGCCGCGGTCCCTCCCGCGGCCATCTACCGAGCCCCGGGCAGACCGCGGGGCCGGCTCTGGGTCCCTCTGTCCGCTCCTCAGTGCCTGGGCGAGCCCAGGGAGCCGGGCAGTTTCCCCTGCCCCTCCTGCCTTTCTCCCAGCCCTTCCGCGCACCAGCAGCGGCGAAGAAGCCGGGACAGCCAGGCACGCCCCGCCGGGCTCGGGGGCGGCCAGGCAAGGTCCAGCCCCGCGCCGCCGGTGCTGCCGCGGCGCTCGGGCCCGCGCTCCGGCGGGGCAGGGGCAGGAGCGCACGCTGAGCACACGCGTCGGCCTCGCCGCCCGCGGCCTCGCAGCCCTGGCCCGCCGGTGCCAGCCCGAGCCCGCGAACAGCACCGGGGGTTGCGGGGGTGCTCCGTGCGCAGGGCCCGAGCAGGTTCTTACCGAGAGGCGGCTCCGGAGCCGGGCCCGGGGCCCGCAGCGGACATGGCAGCGGGGCCCGCGCTCCCCGCCCGCCGCCGGAACAGAGCGCGGCGCCGGCAGTGGCGTCACTGCCCGCCCGGGCGGGGCGGGGCCGCCGCCGTGAGGGAGCCGTGCCCCGTGTGGGACTGGACGCTGTGGCGGCCCCAGGGTCGCCCTCACTCACTGTCCCGAGTGTATTTAATTAGAGGGGAGCCCCGCCGGGTGCCACCAAAGCCGCTCCATCACCGCCCTCAGCCGGGCAGGGCAGAGCAAACAGAACGAAAGGCTGGGGAGGCGAGAGCAGGGCAGGAGAGATCTCTCACCCAGCACCGGTACGGCAGACATGGCCCGGCTGGGGGAATCCGTTTAATTTATTGCGAGATAAATCAGAGTACAGTAACGAGAAATAAATCCTCAACTTAATCCCCTAGCCCTGCGGGCTTGCCGGACTCTGCTGTATTGTCGATTCTCTCCCTCCTGCCGGCAGCGTTGCAGGGGATCACACGCTCCTCCCTCAAGGGATGGACTCCTCAGGGTTTTCCCCGCTCCAGCGTGGGGTATTTCCCGCGGGGTCAGTCCCCCGGGAAGAGCAGCTCCCCTCGGGTCCCCGTGGGCTCACAAGTCCTGCCAGGACCCTGCTCCAGCACGGGCTTCCCAGGCGGTCCCAGCTGCTCGGGCATGCCCTGCTCTGGCCTGGGCTCCTCCCGGGGCTGCCGGGGCATCTCTGCACCCCTGCCCACCGTGGGCTGCAGGGCAGTCAGCCCGGAGCGGGTCCTGCCCTCCTTCCCCACCGATGCTGGGCTCTTTCCCATATTCTCTATTCTCTTTTCTTTGGCTGTGCATTGCTCATATGCAACAAGTGTTTTGCCTTTTTTATTAGGTTGTACCAAAGGTGCTGCCATCGTCACTGATGAGCTCGGGTTCGCCTTGGAGCCGAATGGTTTTGGCTTCATGGGACACGGGGAAAGCTTCTGAGAGCTTGGCACAGAAACCAGCCCTGCCGCCCTCCGCAGTGCCTGTCTCCTCTGTCACAGCCTGGCCCTGCAAACCCAGGGCGTTAAAATGGTTTGTCACATCACAGCCACACAATCGGTCTGTCTAAATTTCCCATATGCAGGCCAGAGAGTTCAGGGGCTTTTGTCTGTTTGGTTTTTGGAGAGCTAAAGCAGATTTTTCAGAAGTTGCTTCCTATCTGAAATTATTTCTTTCCCTTTCCTTTTAACAGATATAAGTTTGCTGAGCCTTTAATTTCAGCCCTCCCAGGAGTTCATGTGATGGCTTAAAAAAAAAGGAGACATTGAAGCTGTTTCAGTGTGGTACCAAGACTTTCCATCAAGTATAAACACAGAAAGATGAGAAGGTGGGAAAAGTTAAAGGGCAAAACACTTGGAGAACACACTTTATTTAAAAGAACTTTTGAGGATCCATTTCATTGCAAGGTAAAGCAGAGTAATGCAACATTGCAGTAAGAACAACAAAGTATTTCCAGGAACAGAAGCAGCAGCTTAGCCTGTATTTTAGAAATGCATTTTTACTGACTAATTAGCATAACATCTCCTGAAGTGGCCTTGGGGCTTTTCTCTCTGTTTATCCTTTTCCTCAGATGCAAGTTTATGTTTGTTCCCTGTTCCCACAGTGCTTGCTGTGGAATAAAGCCTGTTACGTACCCGTGGTAAAGAGCTGAACTGTAAACTATTGCAAGCTTTCCAAGAATCAGTGGAAGATCATGCCAGCTTTCCATGTAAAAATCTTTTCAATTTCCTCCAAAAGTTGCCAAACTCCATCTCTCAGGGCTTTAGGGTATGTGAAATGAGAGCTCCACTATTGCTGGGAGCCAAGGGGGGAAAGCAGGTCCCTCCCTCTGCCAGCTGAGAGCTCCTCATCCAGAACGTGCTCACAGAACAGTGCAGAAACAGAGGCAGATTCTGGGTTTTGAATTACAGAAATTGCTCCCTTCCTGTGTGCTGTGGCTCTGCAGATTCAGGGTGCATCTTTGAAGGTGTCTGAGGAGCATGAGGCGCTGGCAAGTGTTTGTTTTGGGTGGCTATTACTAGAGCAGAGCCCAGGACTAGGAGGAAGATGCACTCTTATTGTGATCAGACTCTTTCCTCTGGCACTGGGCCTGGAGTGCAGGGCTGGCCCTGAAATGGCCTTAGAAAAATAAACATCCTAGTTCTTTTTCTTACTGGAACAAATAAGTACAAAATCTGCCTGAGGAGTTCCAGAGGATACATCTGAAGGACCTGTATCTCCACTGGCAAAGCAGTACAAATATTGGTCCTGTCTTTAAAAAGGCTTGAGCTTCTCTCTCCTGTTCTTGGGCAGGTGTGGGAGGGCTGCTGTCCTGCACATGAGTAATTGGTGTCACAGGTCAGATACACTGTTCCTGTCATCAACAGACTAGAACATTTAGGGAACCAACAACTCTTGTGAAAACTAGTAAGTTCCCTGCCCAATTTCCTGTGCTAGATTGAGCAATTTGGGTCAGAAAAGGAACCCCAAGTGTCTCATGACTGGTAACAGAACTCAGCACCCATGGAAAACCACTCGGCCCTGGGCCCCAGTGGACTGCAGCCAGCCCTGGGCAAGGAGTGTGTGAATTATTTCTCTGTCAAGTGTCCTGACCTAACACTTCACTTGCTATGGATCAAGAACTGGTCAGCTTCAACAGGATGGAGGAAAAAATAATGTAATGGCTATAATCCTAAATTAAATAAATAAGTACAAATATACAGAAGCATTTTAGGTTTATTTTCCTTATCATAATGCCCATGCTGACAGTAGCCCTCTGTTATCTGGAGCCTCCTGAGCAAGACTGGGTGTCTGCAGTCAGTCAGAAATTACTAAACTGAGTGCATGAGGCCACTGGCTGGCCGGTTCTGCTTTCATACAGGAAGCCAGGGCAGACCATAGTGCCTTTTGGCAATAATGCTGATCTAGTGGAGGGAGGGGGGAGGTGGAGATGTGCTGAGGGACTGCCAATTTCTCTTCCCTTCCTTCCCTACTTTGCTGACCCAAGATCTGGAAGCAAAGATTCATAATACCTGCTCCCAGACATCTGTCAAGTTTGGATCCCAGCAGACCGTGTGAGCTGCTAAGAAGGGATGAAGGGATCAGAGGTGCAGATCTCTGACAGGACTTGAGGAATTCCATGGACTGTGTCTCTTATGGCCTCTCAAGAGCTTTGTTAGCTCAGACTCTCTTCACCAGACCGTGTAAGCTGCTTAGAAGAGCCACCTGATGATACTCAGAGCTCCATCTGTTCTTCTCGGTCTTTTAGAAGTCCTTTACAGCTCTGATACTGGATCCATTGAGAGCTGGGCAGGCAGAGGAGCAAGGATGGTGCTATCTGGACTCACACAATGGGTAATTTTGGTACACTCAGCTTCTAGCTGCTCACTGCAGAGGCTCAGTGACACACTTCTTTCATGTTAAAGCAGTCATCTGAGCGGTTCTCAGTGCCCATGAGAACACCAGCCTGGACAGAATGAGCTTTGCTGCCAGACTGCTGCAGGTTCCAGTTCTGCCCTTTGCAAGTGACAGAAGAAAAGAGCATCCATTCTTCTGTCTAATGGCAAAAAGAAAATGTAAAATCCTGGTCCTCTGTTGTGTCCCTCAGTGCCTCTTCTTGAGAAAAGATGAGTGAATAATTCCCACCTCTCCATGTGCAATCAGAAAACACCAAGTGGCCCTAACAGATCCCAACAGCATCCTCTTGGTGAACGGTGCCCTCAATCATTGTATCAGTTGTTTGCCTGGAGCATTTGCGACTCCCTTTCATGCTTTTCAGTTTTTCTGAAACGTGCTTCTGAAACTTCTTGGTGAGGAAGCAGTAGATGATCGGGTCCAACACACAGTTCATGCTCAAGAGGCACAAAGTCACCTGGTGAGCATCGTTGAGCTGTTGGCGCAGCTGACAGTTCTCCTTCTTCCACTGCTCCAGAACAGTCAGAGTCCAGGGCAGGTGCACGATGTGGTGGGGCACAAAGCTGATGATGAACACAGCCAGAACTGTGCACACCATCCACAGGGCCCTTTGCTTGACGTGAGCGCTCTTCCGTGGGTGCTCAGACTTGGAGAACAGGGTCCTGATAATGACAATGTTCCAACCCAGTATTAGAAGGAAAATGACATAGAAGAGGATGCAGATGAGGACGTGAATGGCGAGAACAGCTGAAACACTGTCCGTGGTGTCGTAGCCCTCAAAGCACCGCGTGAAATTCCTGGAGTCCACCTCCTCCTGATTGGTATTATTGTCAAAAAGGTAATACAAAGAGCTGCCCACTATTATGATCCAGATAGCTGCTGATAGGTAGATACCTCTTCTCTGGGTGGTCAGCTGAGCAGCTTTAATAGGATTAGTCACAGCTTGGTAACGGTTGTATGTGATGACCGTCAGAAAGGCAACAGAAGTGTAGGTATTAACAAAAAAAAAACAGCCAGCCACGTTACAGAGGAACTTAGGCATGATCCAGTCTCCATGGTGGTGGTAGTAAACAATCCACATTGGCATCGTAATTAAGAAGAGCAAGTCAGCTACTGTCAGGTTCACCATGAATATCTTGATTTCATTGAGTTTCTTGGTGGGGTAAATACGGCTGAAAATCCAGAGAACATAGCAGTTGGCCACAAAGCCTAGAATGAAAATAATGCTGTAGAAAACAGTGAAGAGGCTGTAGCGAAACTCAGAGTCTATGTGGCATGAAATGTAGAAATCAGCACTGCCTTCTGCACCTCCTTTGCCTTTTCCAGACATCATGGTGTTGAGTGGCCACGTCTGAAGCTCAGTTTCCTGACACAGTTTTCTTCTTACCTAAAAATAGACAGCAGAAATCAAGCTCATTGGTTTGGCACCACTGCTAAACCAAACCCCACCTTTCTTTATCAGTTGTCTATGACCATAGGAGTTCTGCTGATGCCTTGGTTCCAGCCAGACACTTGCCCTGTCTCCTAGGTCTTCTCTTTGATCCCATTTCCACAGCATACAAACCTCTGTGTCTTCATCCAGCATTGCTTGCTGCAGTGAGGTCTCAGATTACTCATCTCTAATCTTAAAATACTTTCCTGCATGAAAGTTCTCTGATAAAAGTAATCTGTTACACTTCCCTGTCTCAAGCTTCTTAATCTTTTACTAGAATCAGACGTGTTTTCTATGACTAATCCTCTCCCTGCATGTGGTTCTTCTTTCTTCCCCTGCCACCTCCCCCATGCCCCTATCACCCACCATAGTTCTTGATACTTTTTAACTTCTTTACAGTTATTTTAAAGAATTCCAGATGTGAGACAATATGTGGTAATAATCTCTCCCAGAACCCCAGAAGAGTTGGGGTTGGAAAAGACCTCAGGAGATCACCTGGCCCAGCCCCTGCTGAGGCAGATTATCCTGAGCAGGTTGTGCAGGAGGGCATCCAGGCAGGGTTTGAATAACTCCAGGGAAGGAGAATCCAGAGCTCCTGTGGGCAGCCTGTTCCAGGGCTCTGTCACCTTCACAGATAAGAAGTTTTTCTCATATTCAGTTGGGACTTCCTGTGTTTCAGTTTATGCCTGGTGCCCACGTCCTGCTGCTGGGCACCACTGAAAAGAGTCTGGCCCTGTCCCCCTGACCCCTCCCTGCAGACACAGGGATGAGGTCCCCTCTCAGATGTCTCTTCTCAAGGCTGAACAGCCCCAGCACCCTCAGCCTTTCCTCACCAGAGAGATGCTGCAGTCCCTTCATCATCTTTGCAGCCTCTACTGGACCCACTCCAGGAGCTCCATGTCTAATTATAGACTGAGGAGCCCAGAAGTGGCCACTGCACTCCAGATGTGGCCTCACCTGGGCTGAGTAGAGGGGCAGGATCACTTTCCTCACTTGCTGCTCCTGAGCAGGTGCCCTCCTGCCTCAAAACGTTCTGGATCCTCCCCAGCAGCAGGCAGTGCCAGGAACCCCCATCCCATCCTCTGTGGGCTGGGTCCCCCCCGGGGTGCCCTTGGGCTGTTCCTCATTTACACATTCACACGTTTGCAATTTTCCTCTGCAAATGGGGAAGTCAGCTGGAGCTGGAGCTTGCTCTCCCTTTTTCTGCAGAATTGCAACCCTCCGTGCTGCTCTCCAGCCGTTAGGAGAGGAAGGCAGCACTCATCCTCAACTTCCTGAGGGTGCTGTCCTTCCTCACCCCTCCCAGATCCCCTAAGGACACAACAATGACAAGATTTTGGACCTTCCCAGGCAGCTGCATGCTGGGCACTGCTGAGTTCCAAGGGTCCTCCAGCTCAGTCTGCCAGGCAGAGTCTGAGCAGAACGGACACGCAGCCTGGCAGAGCTGGGAGCTGGCCCCAGGTGACACGTGTATTTCTCCTCATTCACCTTGATCTCTGCCACCCTCCTGAGAGCCCCCTGACCTCCAAAGAGCAGTAGATTATTCAGGTGGGCTTCGTCACAGGGAGTGTAATGTTTGGTACACTAGTCTGACATTGGAATAAGGAATAAAAACCCAAGAAGTCCTAATTACCTAAGATCATTAGAGAACTCCTTTTTTTTTTTTCTTATTTTTCAAATATGTGCCATAAATTCACACTGCTGTGACTATCTGCAACACAGCAAATAGTTCTGGTGCTTAGGGCTGGGATCTTTGCAATGAAAGGTGATCTATTCCTGTAGCACCAGACCTGAGTGTACCAAGAGTTGGGGGGATAAAAAACAGGTAATGCATCTCTCTAGCAGGATTCATGAGGAGAAGTTCTTACATCAATACATGGGCACAGCTCTTGTTCACAAAATCCCTTCAGACAGTTCCCCAGGGCACTGTCCACCCACACCTCCATTTCTGGTTCTGCACAATGGCAGGGTGGCCACCAAACCTTGCCCAGGAACTCTGGTGAACTTTACTGACTGCAGACTGCACAGCAGATTTAGCAGATGGGGTGGAAGGGAGAGTGACCATGCATGTCCCACAGAAGCTTGAGGCACAAGGCTGTGCTCTGAAATGGAGAGTGAGTGTGAGAACATGCTCTGTGACTGCTCCCAGTCTGCTGAAATCTCTGGCAAAGGTGGTCTGTGGGAGATGGCAGTGCCTTCTCCTGGCCCCAGCACCACCTGGTAGAGCTCAGCTATCTCTGCATTAGAGGCTGTGCTGTGCCAGCCTGGAATCTCAGGAGAGGTGTCCTTTCCTCCTCATGAGCCAGGTGAGATGTTCTACAGAGCACAGTAAAGGGACCACAGCACCATTCCCCACAGAATTTATACAAAGCCCAATTCCCTCCTAGTCTGAGGAGCCCAGGCTGATGTCTCTGTACATTTGTGACTGCCCTGAGCTCTGGAGTGCTCTGTGGGGGCTCTCCTCAGCCTGTCCTGCTGAGGCAGTTCCCCTTTCTCTGAAGCCTGTTTGTGCTGCCTGTGCCAGCAGAGGCGAGCAGGGCAGGGTCCGGGGGCTGTGGGTGCTGTTCTCTGCTGCAGCAGCAGCCTGTGCTGCCTGGCCAAACCCCCTGAGACCCCAGCCCAAGGCAGTGCCTTGTCCACAGTCCCCCAGCCAGTAATTCCAGGTGGTTTGTACCATCAGCTGCACTGGATGCAGGGCTGAAGGTGGAATTAAGCAGCAGGGTCAGGGCACCTGCCAGTCCTGCTCCTGATCTGTAGATCCTGCCATGGGCTGTGCCCTCCCAGTCAGGATTTGCTGGCTTACAGATGCAAGCAAGCTTTGCCATCAGCAAAAATAGATTCCAAGAGGAATAGTACTAATAAGTATATTTTCTGCTTACCAGAGTTGAAAAAAATTCAGCACAATACGTCCATCTTCAGCCTTAGCAGCAGTGAGGGTTTCACTGAGGATGCTTGGTTGTCTCCCAGATGTTATTTTCCCTGCCCTGGGGCTGGACAGTCTCTGCACTGGCAGCTCTTTAGAACAGGGCACCAGAATGGGAGAAACTGTAACATGACTGCAGAGTCACTAGAGGAGAGGAAATGTGTGACATCAGCTAAAGGAAATGAGAAATAAAATAAGCTGTAGAGGAAAGGCAATTAGCCACAGCAGAAGTCTGGAAAGTCCTTAAGGCTTTCTCCTTAGAGTATCTCTGCTTCTGATGATCCTGAAAGAGGGCAAAAGTGGGATTTTCCTCTAAAGGCAGAATAGGAATCCACTCTGTGTCCCCAGTTAGATTTGGAATAAACAAGGTTTTGAGCATCTTTCTCCCAAACAGATGAGTGGCAGAAGAGCTTCCACTTAATAATTTCCAAGAAAGGGACAGGAAACTCAAATATGGACAGGTTCATTTCCTAACTCTTTCCTTCACACTTGTGTTGGAACTAATTCAGGAATTCCACCATCCCAAGCCCCCCTTTATCTCAGGGATATTCACCAGAGACACCAGAGCAGGGCAGATTGTTACCTGCCCCATACACCATCACATGATGGCCACTGTTACCTGTGGCAGCCTGAAGCTCTCTCAGCATGGTAATGGTGATGGTGGGGTGCTCAGAGACACCAGTGATGAGCAAAGCTGCCCACAGGTCCCAGCCAAGCTGTAAATCCCAGGCTGTAGCTCCCATGGTGGTGATTAACCTGCCCTCCATGCCTGCCTCTGCTCTTACACCTGCATGCAGCACAGATGTGAGCTTAGAGGAAAAACCTCTCACCTGACACCTACAGGAACCAGAGCCCTGAGTCTGGTGCTTGGGGTCACTGTGAAAAACACTGGAACAGAGCCACAGAGTCCCTCACCAGGACAAAGGGGTGTCTGAGCCTGCCACAAGGCTGCTGAGCAGTGGCAGGGCCCAGGCAGCAGCAGAAGAGGCCAGTCTGCACTGGAGATCCTCTGGGAAAAGCTCTCCTGGCTCTTCTGAGGAAATGTCCCCTGTGGCAAACATTCCATAGAAGGTCCTGGCTGTGCCCATGCTGTGGGGGCACCTCAGACCCCCATGGTGTGGCTTCATGTCCTGGGAGCCACAGGGACAGGCTGAGGGCTGTGTGCCCTGGGCCCCACCACTGAGGACACCAGCCAAACTTCTGGCACAGACTCTGGGACACTTTCAAGTCACACTTTTGTTGTTGGGCTGGTGAGCCCTGGCTCTGAGCTGGGCTATGGCCATCTCCCCATCAGTGAGGGAGATGGGGTACTGACAGAGGGGCCAAGGGGGACAGCAGCACTGCTGCTCTGTGCTGGCTTTTGGCTCACCTGGCCTCAGGAGTCACAAGGTTTTGGGCAGCCATCACCATTCCAGAACCCACTCACTGTCTGTGCCAATGCCTGGATGTCTCCAGACAGGAGCAGGCAAAGCCTGGACTGCCTGGCTCTTCTCCAGAGGGTGCAGGTGGCCTTTGCCAGGGCCACTACACAGGGAAACACCTGGCATGCACTTCAGCACAGCTCTGAAGGTGTGCACCCAGGTGCCAGGCAGGGCCCAGGATCCCCAGGGGAGCTCCAGCCAGGCTGGAGATGTGCAAGGGCTCTGCACACTGCAGGACAATCCATGTCCTGCTCTCTGAACCCCTCTCACGGGGAGCTCCAAGACAACCAGAAGTCCATGGACACCACAGCTGGTACCACAGCTCAGGGTGGCCAAGGTGTTTGGAAGCTCCCTGGGCAGAGTGGAACCCCTGCAATGTGAGGGAGCCCCGGATCTCCTGCAGCACATGGGATGGGAGCCTTGGCAGGGTGGGCTGCACAGGGGGCTGGCATGTGGAGCAAGGGACAGCCAAGCTCTGTCTGTCAGGCCACATGAGGATGAGCTGAGGCTCCTGCAGTGATGCCCCAAGGCTGTGCTGGGATGGAAGCTGCAGCCATCTCCTTCCCTCTGCCACCAGACATCCTCCCTCCTTTCCCCTTCCCATCAGCTGTTGTAAGGATGAAGGAACCTGACCTCCATGGATGAGACAGAGCCCCAGCTCTGCCCTTTAGGCTGCTCCTGGGGGTTTAAACTTAAAACCAAAGATCCTGCCACAGAGGTTGGCTGACAGCCAGCCCAAGTCTCCGGGAAGAGCAGCCAGCAATGTCAGGGGCAAGGGTAGTGCTCCCAGGGGATGTAGCAACACTTGACAAATCTTGGTTCACTGTCCTGCCACAACCCAGCTCTTAGAGGAAATGAAAGCCCTGGGGGTTTTGGGCTGGGGAGGAACCTTCAAAAGTCTCCATCCTTCCTCTGCTCAGCCCTGCAGCATGGCCATTCTGCATCAGCAGGTCCCTTTGCCCCCACACAGTGCCCACAGCCAGCTCCTCCCTTTTACTCCCTTCCCACCTGGGGACCCTCTTTCCCTGCTCTCCTGGCCCTGCTGCCAATTGCTGAGCACTCCAGTATTAAGATGCATTTTGCCAGTGGAGGCTGGGCTCGTTCAGCACTCCTGGCAGTCTGGCTGCCCTGTGCTTGACAATATTTCCTGTTCTTCCTGCCCAGGGAATGCACACACCAGCTGACAGCTCTGACAGCTATGCAAGGCTGAGTTGAGAAAAAAAAACAATCTTGAAAATGCCTTTACTTTCATCAAGCCAACTTGCAACCCAATAAAAAATAAATAAACTTCTCTTACTCTGATTCCCATAGATGCTGCTAAGGAGCACTGGTAGTCCTTCAGATTGTTGTATGTGCTGGATCCCAGAGCAGCTGTCCCAAATTCCACTCTCTGGGGAAAACCCCACACAGGCTGACTGGTGAGCAGTGGCTGTTCCCCAGGGGTCTGGCACCCAGCAGCATTCATGCTGCCATGGCAGTGCCCAGAGCCTCCTGTAATCCCCACCTGCCTCTGGCACATGCCCTTGAGGTCATTTCCTTCTTAGATGTAGCCTGGTAGCAACATACTCCCTTTGGATAACCACATGTAAATTTCAGAGGGATCAGAAACCCTTGGTTTTATAAGCAAATATCCAGAGATTTCTTCCCAAGAGCAAGCTACACTGCGTAGGCAGAGAAGAGCTCTCCAAGGAGTGCAAATGGAGGAGCAGCATTTCAGCTGATGGGTCTGTGACTGCCTGTCAGTAACAAGCAGCAAACAAGGACAAGATGAAACTCCAACATGCAGCTTGTGACAGCACCAGCCACTGGCACACAGGTGAGCTTGATCCCTGCTGGTTCCAGTCCCCAGGACACATTCTTGAGTACCAGGATGGGTCTTTGAAAAAGCAAAAAATTCTTTTGGAGCTGCAGCACACGCTCAGCTGGTGCTGAGTGTTACTTTCTGCAAGTTCCCACTACTCACTGAACATTGCAGAATTCTCTTTTGCTTGTTGCAGGCTGAGCACAGCCTGTCCCCACCTCCTTACCAACCCTGCAGGAATGTGCCCTGGAGCTGGGCTTGCTCAGCAGGAAAACACACCAACCCACGGGCCAAAGACACTCCTGGGGCAGTGGCAGGGGCACTCCCTGGGTCCCCTCTGACAGCTAAGGCAGGGCATGGCTTCTGCAGCTGGCTGTGCCACAGGGATTGCCCAGACTGGCAGAGAAATGTCCCTGCTGGTAGCTGGGCAGCCTCCCCAGCAGTGGGTGAGGCAGGGAGCAGGGCAGCCTCCAGCTGTTTGTGGTTCCTGAGCCCAGCCCTGCTGCACGGGGCAGAGGGGTGAGCTCATGGGCCACCGTGTCAGCATCTGTGTGCTACAGCCCAGGGTGGCACAGCTCTGCTCAAGGCAAAAGCCACATCTTGCCTGAGCTGCCACAGCTGGGTCAGTGATCCTGCCACAGCTGCTGCCCTCTGCCCCATCTGCCTGCCCAGCCTGGGCAGGGACTGTGCACACGTGGGATGAGGGGCCTGCCCTCCTTGAGAGGCTCCAAGCACTGCCTCCTCTTCCTCACAGGAGTAAGGTCCAGGCAGGGCTCCTCACCTTGCTTCACAGCATCCAAGCAAAGCCAGGGTAGTTGTCACTCGGGGGTGGAATGGGACCTGGGTGAGAGCAGCCCCCTCCCACAGCCCCAAGGCAGCAGCAGCAGTTCCCTGACTCACGCTGTCACAGTGCACCTCATCACCCCAGCCCTGCTTGCTGGGCACACAGAACAAGGAGTGTCTCTGTCTCCCCACACCCTGCCGGGAGGATGAAGATGTCTCGGAAGCCCTTGGCACTGTCTGAGGTGCCATGGCTCAGAGATCCACAGGGGATGCTGAGCCAGCCCATGTCCTGAGCTACCCAGGCACAGAAGGAGCTCGTGGAGGGAGGCCTGGGAGAGCAAGCAAAAGGGAAAGGAGCATCTTACCTTGGGGTCACAGAGCACCTGCTCCAGCTCAGTCACAGACCCCAGCCCACCAGGTCTGTGCTGCAAGGGGAGAGACCAGCAGGGCTGAACCGTGTGTGTGCTCCTGCCTGGGAAGAGGCTCTGACAGGAAAGAGGGCGTGGTGCTGGCTCCCAGGTGAGTGACTCACTTCCCTCTTGGCACTTGTGACCTGCTTAGCCGTGCCCTGGCTGCACCCTGGAGCTTGACACCAGTTCCTGTGATCCTTCCTTGGGCAGGCAGTAGATGTGACACAGCTGAGGCTCCACTGCTGGTGAGGGGCTTGTGACACTCCTGTGGCACCTGGTGCCTCACAGGCCAGAGATGGAGTAGCCCAGCCCTGAGCAGCTCCAGGTCAGGGGCACTCCCTGCTTGGGCCAGGGGTGCAGAGGTGGTCCCAGAACCCTCAGCAGATCCGTCCTCTGGGCTCCTCATTTCCTTCCAGGTCCTGGGGTCAGGAGGCAGCACAGTGAGTACTTGTTCCAGGGCTTCCATGGTGGGTGGAGATTCATCAGGCAAAGTACCAGGAAGGGCACTGCTCTGCTCTGGGAATCTCCAAATCAGAAAACATCAGCCAGAAAACACTTCAGGCAGGGGCAGCTCATTCCTGTACCCCTTTTGCAGTACTATAAGCTCCCCTTGGTCCTTGTGCTCCTTCAACCCGAGAAGGGTGGTCAGGGACAGGGGGGACCCACTCCTTCCTGCAGCCACTGGCACTGCTGTGCCCAGATTTCACATGGGGGTTCCCCCAACACATTCTGTGGCACTGCCATTGCTCAGGTCATGGGCACAACATCCACCTGAGTCACTTACAACAAGAAATCACATGTTTTTCTGTCTGCTCCCTTTACACCCCATGGATTATTTAACAAAGAAATGCTGTTGGGGTTTCCTTGCTGGTAAGAATTGGCTCTTATTTTGGCAGGAAAGGAACCGTGAGGCTTTTAAGAGTCACAACCCATTGGTGCTCAAAGCACTGCTGCCAGAAGGAACTGGCTGGCTGCATGCCCTGGAGCTCCCCAGGCACCCAACTGCAGAGCTGCAGCAAACATCCCAACTTCCCAGCCCAACAGCCAAGCTGAACTACAGCCTTTCCCATCCAGGTTGGGGATTAAGGGAGTCAGGATCTGGAAGAAGCACAGCCAGAGAATGAGGACAGTTAATGTCCCCTCTGCCTCCAGGCTGGTGACACTGCACTTGGAACAGCTTGGGCAGCTTGAAAGGGATGTGGAGAACTGGAAAGGCAGAGAGCTGGCACCACAGTCTGAGCCTGGAGAACAGGTTCATGCTGAAGAGCAGCAGCATCTCAGCACCAACAGCACTCCACTCACACTCTTGCTATTGCATTTTTTAATAATTCCAAGAAAAAAACGGTAATTTGGGTAAAAATTTATTTTACATACAGACCATTGCAGCTTAGCTATTAATCAAGAGAAGTTATTTTCCTTTATAGGAAGTGACCAGCTGGTCTGAGATTAACAGAAGTCTAAGCCTGAGAGCTGGGATTTTAGTCTGGAAATCAGATTTTGTGAGCAGGTTCCTTCCAATGCAGTGAGGAGCTGCAGGACTTAACTGCAGGCCAGCTGCACTGCACAGTGCTGGAAGCATATTCCCAGAGTCAGTCCAGATCTTTCCCCAGCTGAACTTGCTGAGAAAGATGGTGCCTGGAAAGGGTTTGGATGCATCTCCAATATTTTGTTCAGCTCTCAAACTAGAAACAGAAGTGGTGAAACAGCACAGTCTGTGTGAAGTACAAAACACTGAGTTACAGGGCAGCAGACACACGGGACAGCAGGAATGGCAGGGACTCTCCTAAGCCAAGAGTTCTACGTGGAGCGGGGCCCTGGCCGGGGTCATTCTCTGGCCCTATTTCAAACAGACAGAGTACAAAAAATACTTCGACTGATAATTAATTGTACTGGAAACAAACAGTCTACTAAAAAGCAAATCTTACTCTAGGTGCCAATGAGTCCTTAAAAGCAGAGAAGGGACTGAGGAGCTGCACTTGGGCAGTGCTGCCAGGATCATTCACGCTGCTCCATTTTTACTTTGGGAGGTCTCAGGAAGGTCCTGTTTTTCTTTTCTTTCTTCCCTTTTGTATTTGCCTGGAAATTTCTCCAGCTGTCCACACGACCATCCCGACTTTCCTGGGAATAACAGGGAGGAAGTGGTGAGTTAACAAGGGCAATAGCCAAAGCACAGGTACTACACAGCAGTTTCAGATCAGTGGCACTTTCCCCTTATCCAGCATGCAGCCCCTGGCAGCCAGGACACAAAGACACTGGAAGAGCCAGAGCAGCACAGTGCACTGGAACTACAAGTGAGCTTACACACACCAGTAGAAGCACTGTGCTGGACTCTGGTTTCAGAAGCCACCAGATTGGGCTGGGCAGTCCTTACTCTCTAGAGAATCCTCAAAGGAAACAAGAAACCTCTCAAATGGATGTTCCTAATCTGTCAGCCCAGAATGTGCCATGTCCTTTCTGTGCCTCAACTCCTCCCTCTCCTGGTGCTGCAGGAAGAACAGAGGAAGGAAGTGTACAGCTGCCTTCTCTCATGCTTCTTGCTCAAAGTCTCATCACATTGACACAATGAGACAAAAAGGCCTCTGGTGCACTTCTCTCCTCTCCCTGCCCTACCTGCTGAGCAGCAGAAACCTCTCCTGAGGAGAAAAAAACCAAAACAGAAACCAAATCAAAAAAACAAAACCCACAAAAAAAGTACCCTAAACCCCCAAATCTCCCCACAAAGCCAACCTATGATCTCTACAGGCTGAAGGTATCACAGCAGGACAGAACAGTCCAGGAATGATCCACTTCACAGCATGTGATCCATCCACCCCAGGCCCATCTCTGCAATACCAGGGCTGCAGATGAGCAGCTGTCTGCTTCCCTGCCTCCTTTCCCCTGGCAGGATGGGAGAGGGCCCAGCACTAGCAGGGATCTGGATGCTGGGGTAACCAGACTGGAAAGTAACACAACAGTCCACACAAACACTTTCCAGATTAGGGTTTCATGGTCACCAGTGACCTGGGCAAAGCAGCAATTCTATTTTACAACTAAAGATAAGAATGAACTGTGACAGAGATGAAAAATTAGTATACCTCAATTTACCAGACCTGTTTCTGCATAGGTGATACCAAAGCCCTGCTGATGGGCTCTTCTCCACACCCAGGAACAAACCCCAGGCTGGTGCAGATCTATTAAATTATCTTACAGACTTGCATACAAAAGGTCTCTCATTTCTCTAGAGGCATTCCCTGCAACATGGACAAGAATTGCTGAGGCCTACTCTGTAAGTTCAAGTGCTGAATACCTCAAAGTTCTTCTGCCATTCTCGTTCTCGTTTGGCTTTCTCTTGTGCTTCAATTTCCTCTTCCCTCTGCCGCTTCCTAGAAGGGAAGCCACAAAAGTTATGAACCCACAACCCACAAGCATCCACTTTAGAAAGCAAGGTAATACTTTCAAATCATCTTGGAAAGCTCTTCTAATTTTCTGGCAGATTACAGAAGAGATAAATATGCACACCTAAGACAGCACAGCAAATACAGCTTGGTTTCAAATTTGGAAGAGCAGTGAGCACAGAAGATGGTTTGGCCCCACTGATAGCAAGCTGACAATTGACAATTAAGGGGTTGGCTTCTCTTGTTCAGCAAAACAAGCTGGACTTCTTCATCCAAGAAGCTGGACACCACTCTAGTGCTAAGTCTCTAAAACTGTTGAGGGTACACATTCTGAGAAGTTAATAAGCACTTCAGCACGCAAAATACAAATTAAATTTTTAACCCCCTACTTTCCACCTGTCATCAAAAGCAATGTCCTGCAGCCATCTCCTCACTGACCAGCACAGAACCCTGCTGCAGGAAGTGTACTCCCAGTGAGCACGTGAGCAAATCACCTAAAACAGTTCAGGATCACACATACCACAGGGTATTTCTGGCATTTAAATAAAATTAAAAATCAATCCTCTGCAAGCTAATTGCATGGAGAATTGTGTCACCATTTCACTGTTGTGGCTGACCTCCATGTGTACACGTAAGGTAATACATTCATATAAAATATATTGACATCTTCAGCACAGGAGGGCAAATTTCCTGTGTGCTTTTCTCAAGCATAGGGCTCTACAAATCCACAGGCTACCAGAGATGTGGCAGAATCCAGGACCCTTGCTAATCTAATCCCAGACCCTGCTTTTAGCAGGAGGTCAGACCAGATGATCTCTAGAGGTTCATTCCAATTTAGACTATTCTAAGACTCTCTGATGCCATATCTTATGCTCTGAGGAAGCATGAGGTGGAAGAAGAGCCTGAACTGCACAAGTGGAATGTCATTTATACCTTTCATGCATTTCTTTTGCTTCTCTTTCTTTCCTTTTAATTTCCAGTTCAGCAAAGAGCTTCATTGTCTGTTTGTATACAGCTTGTTTGAACTGTAAAACACAAATCCAGTCTTAAAATAATGCCTGTGAACACAGTTAAAGTCTGTTTTACATACAAATGTATGAAGCTAAAAAGAAAGCAAACCACAGGTGTGCCCACATAACCCCTATCCTGCCCTGACAATAGCAGCAGCACACAGAAAGGTACAAACCACTGCTGATTAAATTCTGGCCCTGCCACCAGGAAGCAGCTGCATATTAACCTCATATTAGTCTCATTTTAATTTGTATTCATGAAGCTGTGCCTAAACAGAACTGTTCACTTCAAACGCTCTTATTCTTGGGTTAAGTCTTGCATTGTTACATTTGACAAAAGAAGGCAAAATGGTCACTGTTTTAGAGAGTAATTTTCCAGCAGATCTTCTTGATGTGTTGTAAAAATCTAGCATTGGCTTCCCAGTAGGAAATCAGTATGCTTAAACCAATCTTCATTACTAAAGAGCAACAGACTTCTGAAAAATGAAAAGTAGGATGGTTATGGGGCTACTGTGGTGATATCAACAGGAAGAAATCCCTTGCCAGGAAAAAACAGGGTGATGAGACCAAAGAAGTCAATGTTTGGTGATCACCTATCCTTGTTACAGCCTCTCATGGCTGGACTTGTCCAGACTAGAACCCAGGTAAGAAGAACTAAGTTATGCCATGCCCTTTTTAATCCAGTGGTTTGCTGCAGAACAGCACATCTGTCCCTCAGTACTACATGAATGAAAGAGACAAAACTGCTCTGATTAAAAGGTCACAAGCTCATTTTAGTCACTCTGCAGTGAGTGCTACACGTGCCTCTGCCAGCAGCAGGAATGCCATGGTTCCAGCAGTCAGAAGACAACAAGAAATTCAAAAAAGACTGCATGATGCACAAGCAATGAAAACTTGTTTTGAGAAAAGAACAGGGTGTTTTGATCTATATAATCTCACAAAATATTTACTCTTTACACTACAGTGAAGGTATTTTCCACAATACACAGGTATCACCTGACACATGATACTCTACAGTGCCTAAGCAGAATTTGTTTTTTTCTGTAAATGTGAGGGTTTACAGCATTAGCAAGTCTAATAAACACTTCTGTACTTGCTTTCATTCTTAATTCCTCAAAACACATTTTATACTCTCCAGTTTCTCTGAATATAGTATGACTTACAACTTCAGGATCATCCTCCTCTACAGTGGGAGGTTTTCCATCCTTCTTCAGCTGCTTCTTTTTTTCTTTCACCTAATGATTAAGAACAAAAAATAAGAGCCTTAAAAATTTTATAGGGCTTACATATTTTATCCAAGTGGTTCTGCATTTCTATTCCAATGTATAGATAGTACTCTGTTCTTGACTGATGTTTTGTTTTACCAAACCCTCCTAGGCCCAAACACACACAAGATTACTATCACATGAACTGCAGTAATTAAAAATACTGTGTTGGATACTATTCCTCCAACACAATCCCTTTTAGTTTCTTGATATATATATATATATATATATATAGAATATATTCTTATTCAACATAAACTTCCTGCTGGTTTGGATGGTGTATTTTGCTTCATGATATTCAAGTGACTAACAACAAACAGAACATCAAGTGTTCCTTGTGTTAAGAGTATTGAGCTCTCCCATATCATCTGCTTCCTCAAGCTTTCTGTGTTTCAATCTACCCACATCACTCTAACTTCTTGGCCAAAGCAATCCAAGCTCCTTTTCTTATCTTATAGGTCAATATCCCCCAAACTTCCCAGTCTCCTGCTGTCACCACCTATTCTCTTCCACCTACACATATCTGAACTGCATCATTCATTCACAGACTTGGAAAAAAATATTTAGGTCAGATCACGTGGTCTGACCTGATTATTTCAAGTACTGAATTTCACTGAATTATCTTGCACTGAGCTCAAGAGCAGTCCTGGACACAGCAGGTGTGTTCTGCAGTGAAGAGCTTGGAGCCCACCTGCACAGTGCCATTACAAGGTTTGCTCAGCTTAGTGACCTAAGCACGAAGCAAGTGTAGCAAAAAGCTAAAGATGAATGATTGATTACCACTCACCCCCAACTCTGGATGTTCCCATAGAATACTCACAGTGTGTTCCACATATTCTTTTCCTGCCTGTATCACATCCAAGGCTCTCTTCTTTTGCTCCTGATCTAGCAGCAGCTTGTAAGCTTTATCTACAGCTAAACAAAAAGCACCAATATTAATAGCACCAGTAGTCATGTTCACAAGGCATCACAAGATGCCTTGCTACTTGTTGGCATTACTAATTTGCTTCTAGAATTTGTGGAGGTCATTTGTTTGGCAGTCTGTTTTGGGATTTTTAATTTTTTTAAATTAAATACATCTGGGAAAGTGATACCATGATTAGTTGAATGAGTTTTGGGGTACAGTAATGGCAGGAACTGTCTGATACCTTCTGGAGGGAGCAGGTGAAAGCATCATTGCCCCCAGCTGTAGTTATGGGCATGAACACCTTACTGTGATTACCTGCCTGCACAGCACACACCTAAAACCATCACTCTACTTCTGGCCTATGGTCTTTGAGTAAAACCTAATGCACAGATTAAACAGTTTTTCTTGAACAACCCCACACCCCCATGAAGATGTCTGTCCCTGTGGTGACATGACAATGCCATTGTTGCCACCTAGTGCCACCTGCTGAAATGCCACCACCTCACACAGCTGCTGCTGCCACAGCTAAAGCACCTCTGCAGCAACCCTTCTGTCCCCTCCACCCTAATGAATTTTCAGCACCAGAAAAGCTGACACTACTAACCCAGAGCAGGCAGAGAAAGAGTGTTACCTTCAAATGCTTTCTGGGCTCTATCTGCATCATCCTGGTTTTTGTCTGGGTGCACCAATATTGAGAGCTGCAAGAAAAGGGATATTGCTATCAAGAGCATGGTAAAAGATGAAGAGTATTTCATAGATTTTTTTGAGAGAAGGGAAACAGAAAGAATCCAAAGAGATCACATTCATTTGTACATGGACAAACCAGCTGACACCATGCAGAAGTGTGTGCCAGTACCAGCTGACAGAACAAACAATCCTTGTAACAAACAGGCTGTCCAAGAAAAACTGCAGCTTGTGATGAGAGGAACAATTTAACACCCCTCAGCTGATATAAACCCCTTGGTCATCAAAGATTTGTATCCTTGGTCTTGACAAGAAACAAACATAAAAAGATCATCCTCAACCAAAGTCTCTCAAGAAGTTCTCCAGCATGCCCAAGGCTGTCCAAATACCAAACTGTTTAAGAGGGGTCATTTTTCCTTAGGCTGCTTTACAGAAAGTTAAGAAAAGTCCTGCCTGTGCTCTACCTGGCAGACAGGAGATAGATCACACCATCCTGAGGGGAACTTTAACTGGGCTGGAAACCACATCCTCCACATTCCTCTTTCAGAAAGCTATTTAAAACTTTCCATACGGCTTCTTTTTTTTTTTTTTTTTATATAGACCCTTTTTTTTTTTGCCATTGCTGTACAAAGCAGCAACTGAAACTGCTTTAGTGTTGAAGAATACAAAATAACTACTTTTGGAACTGTACAGCTGCCAGTTTGTAGCTCCCAGGAAAAGGTTTGCCTTCAGATCTGAACAGATTTACTTCAGCCAGTGCCTTGTTTCCCCTTTGTTGACTGTTCCACATTCTGCACTTGGGTGTTTGATTTCTTCAATACACAATTCCATGCACATTTTTCATTTCATTACCCTGAACTCAAAACATGTCCCTGTACTGTTTTGCCAGCCCAAAGCTGAGAATGTCATACTTTAGTGCAGAAGTGAGAAGCCAACAACAGACCAAAAAGTCACCACTGTCACTTCCCACACACAGGAGGAGCCCACAGCCTGTTCCTCTGCCCCCCAGCATCTCCCTATCTAAAGACACTCACACCATCAATGCAGGTGGAGGCTGCAGCCCTCCCAACACTGTTTCTTTGCTGTAGGCACTGATTAAACTGAAAACTTTCCTGCAGCTCTGTCAGCAGAGGCAGGCTGGGGTGATGTTTCCTGTGTTGCAGACCTCCAGTAAGCAGGGCTGCCTCTTTCCCAGGTAACCAAGCCACTAAAAATGACCATGGAAATTCTTAAAGAAACCTTAGAGAAAATCTGGATCCAAGTCCATATATTTGATAAAAATACCTTTTGATCTTCCTTTTGACCTCAAGCTCAAGAGGCTGATCATACATGGCTACATTAGCTGGCAATCACACATGGCACAGGCAAAGCAGCCTACCATGCTTGGACCAGGGACACTGCTGCAGCTCTCCTCGTGTTGATACAAGCACTGCTTTATGCATTTCTGCCAAAAATAGACACCCCTCTACCCAGATACAGCTTTACTACCATTTTTCTTGTGCCCATACCCAGCTGCACAATCTCTACAGCACTTCTACTTCCCCTCCATGAACTCTGAGTGCAAAAGCTGAGTACCTGTCGGAATCTTTTCTTTATCTCTTCATCTGTGGCTTCAGGATCCATCTGCAGCACCTAAAAGAGATCATGAAAGCAGAGCAAGTTTGATGCTGCTCTCCATGTTCCAGGTTCCTGTCAGCAAGCTCTAACACTCTGATGAGGAGTGGCTGAAGTCACTTGGTTTGTTCAGCCTGAGGAAAGAACTCATTACACCCAAACATCCTTCCAAAGGGCAGCTCTTCACTCTCATGGCCAGGGACAGGACATGAGGAAACTGCATGAAACTGAGTCAGGGGAGGTTGAAGTTGGAGATCAGGGCAAGGTTCTTCCCCCAGAGGGTGCTGGCACTGCCCAGGCTCCCCAGGGAATGGGCACTGCCCCGAGGCTGCCAGAGCTCCAGGAGTGTTTGAACACCACTCCCAGGGATGCCCAGGGTGGGGTTGTTGGGGGGTCTGGGCAGGGACAGGGGTTGGACTGGATGATCCTGTGGGTCCTTCCAGCCCCGGGTGGGGTTGTTGGGGTGTCTGGGCAGGGACAGGGGTTGAACCCAATGATCCTGATGGGTGTCTTTCAACCCAGCACATTCTATGGTTCTGTACCACTTGGTTAACTGGCACTCACACACACACACCAGAAAGCTCAGCCCACAACGACATGAATATTCACCCAGTAAAAGATAAATATTTCACAATCTTTTTGACATTTGTGACACTGCTTTTAGCAGTGCTAGATTCCTCTGGCTATGCCAAGGTCTTGTGTAGACAGCTATGATCTATAAACTGGTATGAGCCTTCAACCAGTCCTGCAGCAATGCTCAGTCTGACAGAAACAAAAGCATGTGGTGGCTTGGGGACAATGCCAGGCCACTCAGAATGTTGGACAGGAAACACATTTATTTATAAAAAATTATTAATTTTATCATTTTGAAAAAGACAATAGAGTTTTACTGTTTGGTTTCTATGAGTGACACCACTTGTTTACTGATCTTTACAGGTGTGGCAGAGTTGAGAAACTTTTGTGAGCATTTTACTGAACATAAGATTTAAGCAATTTACTGAATTCAATTTACTGAACATAAGATTTAAGCAACAAGTGAGCAGATGCTGTTCTGATTCTAAGAATCTGTAAATAAAAACCACTCTCCCTCAGGAAAGCTACAGTCTGCTCTGAAACAGCTTTCTTACTTTACTCTTTAAGTACTAAGACCTATACACAACTGAACATTGTCAAAGTGAATCTGCTGACTCATCTGGCTGGCTAGCCCTGAACTGGGACCACAAAAGCACCTGAGGCTTGAAAAAGGCAGTGAAGATGACACCAGGAAGGAACACACCCAGGGAAAGCCAACTCCAGATGAATACAATATTGTTTATTTACTGCCTTCCTCAGGTTTCCTACTTATTAAGACTTAATAACTGACTGCAACTAGAATTAAACCCTATAAAGTGCAAGGGGATTATCCATTACCCCATGGTTCCTCAGAGACTACTCACTGGTGTGACCACTGAGGGACCTTTTCTTACTCTATCCAAGTTCAGTGGGATGAACACCCAAAATAAAACACACAACTACAAATGCTGAATTCAGAGAGCTATGACCAGAACCTGCCAAGCTGCCACCTCCAGCTACTACCTTCCTGTTCAGAAAGTACCCAGCCAAATCTTCCAGTGCTTTGTATGAGGGAAATGTGACAACATGCAGTTTGTCCTGCCATCAATCACTGAGAAAGACAATAAGCACATAAACACCATCCTGTTGTCCTCTGCAAACCTTCTGCACACTAATCTGTACCCAGAGAAATTTCTTCTTTCCTTATGTTGTCTTTTACTGGAATAAATACTCAGGAATCAGAAAGCTTATACATCAATTCAAAATGTTCAAACTAACCTCAAAAGGGTTCAAGTTGAAATATGAAGATCCAGGTCGGGTCAGCCGGTCAATTTGGTTTTTTGATGTTAAAACAGAATCTCGTTTTTCAATTTGTTTTACCTGAAGAACAGAGAGACCTGTATCAACCGACCATCACAACACCCTTACCTGTTTATTCATGCTGTTAGTATACAGTCATCCTTGTCCTGTACTACAATTCACAATGCCCCTTGCTTACCCCAAGCCTCTAGTTATTTTCTCAGGCACTAGCAGCACATATTTTTTAGCATTTCCTACAGCCCAACAGTATTTTCAACATCACATTTTATCTATAAAACGTTCTGCACAACAGTTCTGTTTGTTCCTTCTATGGCCTTCTCCACAGCTTCCCTCCTCCCCATGCACCTCCAGCAGTTCTGTGATTCCTTGGAAACCAGGGCGTTATTACATTTAACCCGTTGTTGGCAGTGCAGCCCTTTAAACACGTTAAGTGACACTGATGCAAACACACACGCCCGCTTTGAATAACCACAGGTTATTTAGTTCAGTTTTTACCCTTCACAGCACGATACCGAACCAAACCACACATTTATATTTAACGTTCACCTTTATTTACACAACCATGCACGCAGCGAACCGGCCGGGCCCCAGGGAGCACGTTCAGGCCGTGCCCGGAGCACCGGGCGGGCGGAGGGAGGGGGCCCAGGCCCTGCCCGGTGACACTTCGCCCACAGCGAGGCCGAGCGGGGCCCTGCGCGCAGGGACGGCGAGCGCGCGGCTCCCGCGGGGCTCAGCCCGGCGCACCGAGGGCCGAACGCGGCTCCCGGCCCCGGCCGGCACCGGGGCTGTGGGAGGGCCGGACCGAGCACCAGCCCACCGGCACCCGCCGCTCGCCCGCCCCCACAGCGGCTCGGCCCGTCCCGCCCGCCGGCGGCCCCCGACCCCGGCACGGCCCGGCTCCGCACGGCGCGCAGGTCCCGGGGCGGGCGGTACCTCATTGTAGAAGGTCAGGAACGCGTCCTCGGCCGCGCCCGCGCCGGGCCCCGCCGCCGCCATCGCCACCGACACGTGACCGCGCCTTCACCACACGTGACCGCGGCGCGCGCCGCAGCGACCGGCCCCGCCCCCGCACGGCGCGCGCGGGCTTGGGCCCCGCCTTGTGACGTCATAGAGGCCGCCCCGCCCCCGGCGGGCTGTGGGGCGGGAGGAGGGCGGGGCCGCGGCTGCGCAGGCGCGGCTGGGCGGGCCCGCCCGGCGGCCCGTCCGGCGCTCCAAGGGCAGGCGGCTATGGCGGCCGTGGCGGCGGTGGCGGCGCGGGGCGGCCTGCGCGGGGCTCTGCTGGCGCAGCAGCAGCGCTGGAGCTCGGGATCGGGCGCCGACCAGGTGGGTGTTCCGACAGAGCCCCTTCTCCCCTCCGGCTGCCCGTCCCTCTGTCCCTTTGCCCCTCCGTCCGTCTGCCCGTCGGTCTGTCCCTTTGTCCCTCCGTCATTCTGTCGCTGTGCCTGTCCGTCTGTCCTCCCGCGCTCACCGCCGTCTCTCCCGCAGCTGGGCGAGCTGGGGAAAGGCGCTGGGAAGGGCGGCGGCGGCGGCGGTTCCATCCGCGAGGCCGGCGGCGCCTTCGGGAAGAAGCAGGCGGCGGAGGAGGAGCGGTACTTCAGGTGAGCGGGCCCGGGCCTGCGGAGCCGCTCCCCGCGGGCCCGGGGCAGGGCCCGGCCCGCCCCTCCCGCGCCGCTCGGCTGCCGGGCTGCACGTCCTGCCGTCCTCTCTTGCAGGGAAAAGGAGCGGGAGCAGCTCTCTGCCTTACGGAAGCACCACGAGGAAGAGATCCACCACCACCAGAAAGAGATTGAGCGTCTGCAGAAAGAAATCGAGCGCCATAAGCATAAGATCAAGCAGCTTAAAGATGACTAAGCTGGTGCTGTTGTTGAATGTGCATGGCCAATACTGATCATGGTGTAAACCAGCGTGAAGACTGTATTTTTTGGTCAACATAATCCAAATCCATACAATTATGGTCTGCAACAACATCAAATAAACTACTCAGTCTCACTTTCTTGCTCAGTAACTGTTCAATGAAAACAAAACCAACCAACCTCACTATGTGGTTTTAAGCTTCATTTTCTTCCAAAGTAAAGCTGCACTCTTGAGTAGGCAGCCCTGTACAGATCTGAGCTTTTTTTTTTAATATTTGTATGAAAGAAATGACCATTTGTGCCTAGTGGGATAACTTTAAAGTTAAAGATGCAAGAAGAGTTGGGAGGAAATGGTACCTGTGTAGCAATCCATTCTCAGAGAAGTAACTTTGTTTCAAGTAAACTGTCTTTGTGTCCTAGTGGGGGTGTTGTCTCCACTGAGGTAGCAGATGACAAAAAAAAACCACAAAGTTCACTTGTTGCACTTAGTGTTTAGCACCATAAACTGAGAGAGGAAAATAGTATTCATAAACTGAGAGAGAAAAATAGTTTTCAAAGTTATCCTGGTGTCACTTGTGGTGGTTCTAGTTCCTGGAGCAAGACTGCAGAGATCCTGACTTCATGTGAATGTTCTTTTCCACAACTGCCCAGTAAATTAGGGTTTTTTTTTTTTACTGTCTCAACTTCTCTGTTCCTTATCTAAGTCTCTTTCCAAAGAAGGATGAATTAAAACTAATTTTATGCAGTTTCAATCAATTTTGACATTTTAATGTAGGAAGCTCATCATCAAATACACAGTAAGTGACCTGAAACAGTGTGGCCTTACTGCAGTAAGCACTGACAAGAAGGGGACATTCTGTATCAACAGGCAGGTAAGAAAAGAGTTGTTCTGTCATACCTGTCATGTCTGAATCTGCCCAAACAGGCTTCCCGTGCAGCACTGGTGAAAGCTGCCTGTCTTACAGCCAGTGAAGGGTGGCAGTGACATTGAACTGGGTGGGTCCCCGCCTGGAACTGCCCTGTCTGAAAGTGCAGGAGACAAATGATGCCTTTGATGTTGAAATCAGTTTCCAAGGGTGTGACTGGCTGGCTGAAGGTGTCCCAGTTTCTGCTGTGTTCCCTGCAACATCCCCAGCCAGCTCCTCCCTTTGGGCTGCCCTCACTTGGTGAATATTGCAGGTAGTGGCACATCTTGTCTGCAGAGTAAGTGACACTCCTGTCATTCTGTGCCCTTCAATGAAGATGTCACCCATGTGATCAGCCCTGGAGTGTCCTTGCCTGGCTGTGCTCAGATGTGAGAGATGGTGGTGTGGTGAGTTCTGCCAAGGCTGTGCACAGAGCTTCCCTGTGGGCTTTGTTCCTTTTAGTTGGGTTAATTAACAAATTATGGGCACCTTCCCCACCTCTCTGAACCTGGTGAGATGAACTGAGTCATGAAAAGCAACATATGATTGGGTTTGGGTTATAACTATTTAAAAATCCATTCTTTTACCTTTTTCAGAATGTTTTTCCTATTGTATCTGTCAGCTGGAGTTGGCTTCCCCAAAAGCTGCAGAGTCACTAGTGAGAAGCTTCAGTGGACTGTGGAGAGCTGACATAAATATTAGAACAACTCTCTTTTCAGAAGGGAACAGATGAGGGTTTAAATTCACATCTCTGGGTTTAATTCTGCATTTTGGTGCATTAACTGTGCCATGTAAGCTCAGCCACAGAGCCTCTGCCCAAGCACCTGTAAGGGAGAGGATTTGCTGTGAGAAGGGAAGGCAGTGATTTGGACCTTTGTGATCTACTGTGCCCCAGAGAGAAGTGTTACAAACTCTCTGAAGGCCCTCAGGGCTGCAGTGTGCAAGTCATTGCTTTGCTCCACCACAGAGCTTTCTTGGCCACCAGCAAATGACACGAACATTGCAATGACTTGCAGCAAGCAGTTTGGGTTCACTCACCACTTCCAGGGCCTGTGGGTGGAGAGATGCCAGCTACAGACTGTTTGCTGCAGGATTCCAGAGCAGGAATGCTGGGGAGTAAAACAAGATTGTACCTCGGACCTGGGTGATAGCTGGGGAGTAAAAAGGCACAAGATGTCTAGACACCCTTCCAGGATCCCCCCTCAGTGCATACAACCTGGAAGACAGGGCTTAGTTGTCTTTTAGAAAGCTGCAAACTTCTGCCATCTGCTTCCAGGCGATTCTGCTTGAGAGCAATCAAAGCCAAAGCTGATGTTTGAAACTGGTAAGGCTGCAAGGATAGTGCTGAACTCAGCTCACAGGTCATAAAGGGACTAATTGTTCTGGGTTTCCTCAATCACTGGGATGGCTGATGGCATGACTTGTCCCCTGCTTTGTCCCACAGGCACAGGGGTACACAAAGGAAGGGATTCTTCTCTTCTCTGCCAGGACTAGTGCATCTTGGTTATTTGCTAGTTCTACAGGGTTGGACTGATCCTGTTCACAACACCCTGACTTCCCATAGCCACCTACAGCACACAAGTTTCACTTGTTGGAGCAGCCTTTATGTCTCAATGAGATGCTTTTATCCTTCCTTAACACCAGATCCTCTGTACTGTGCTCCTAAAGATCACAGCCCAACACTGCTTGGCCACTGCAGGAGCAAGAAAAGTGCAATTTGTTTTCAGCTAAACTGAGCTGGTGATTTTTGCTGATTTCCCAAGTTGCTTGGTTTGTGCTGCATCCTACACAAATGTGTTGGAAATTGCTAAGAATCCTTAGCTCAGGGGTGGGGAAAAAAATGAAAAGAAAGGAAAGTGAGATCCAGGATCTTTAGCAAGCTGGTTTTAGTGCAAGGCACCCAGATAGCCCAGTCTGGTCTCTTTGGGTCCTTTTGTCACACTTAACCTCCCCACTCCAGAGCAGATAAAGGGAAAGAGGCAAGACAAAGACAAAGCACATGTGTGTGTTTTCCTAAAAATCAAATACACTGGCTGTGTGTGAAGCAAAATAAACACGTGCACAGGGTAATAACAGTAGCATGGCCTCTGCAGGCAGACATTTTCCTGAGGATTTCCCTGCTGTAGAGGTGGTGGAACGCACTGGCGGTGCTCACAAAGTTCCTTGCTGATAAATAAAGCTTGAAGATTTTTAAGACAGGCCTCTCTCTGAAAGCCTGGGATTTAGCAGACAAGCTAGAGCTGCACACAGGGCTCCACAGAACAAGATATTTACTGGAGGTGGGCACATCTGTAACATATTATCCATAATATGCTGCACTAATGATTGGTCAGGATAAGAAGTCTAGAGCATCAGGAAATGTCATATTCCATAGGTAAGTTAACAGCTCACCTACAAATTACAGCAGATTCAACTCTGTCATCTTGCTGCTGATGTGGAACACACAGGAATTTCAGTCCAGTGTGGAAGAGAAGTGACAGACTGATGGGAACACCCTGAGCCTCAGCAACCTCTGGCCACTGAACACAGGAAAACGTCAACAGGTTGAGGAGTAAATATGCAGAGCTATTTAAAAGCTGTGGAAAACCTGGATCCCTTCACTTCCTTTGCTCTGTTCCCTCACAGGTGCTAAAGGAGCAGAGCAGAGCAGCCTCTTTGCCAGAGGCAGGGGGACTGTCCTGCCCTCCCAGCTCTCAGCCGCTGAGATTAATCTCCTTGGTTCCAAGATGATTTTTGTTTTGTCTTGGCCCAGGACTAAAGCAGATCTCACATGTACCTGTTCAGCTCTAATCACAGAGAGCTCTAACTAGTCTCATTCTGGGATTTTCTGGCAAAAATTAAAATAGAGAAATCCAGCAAAAATTTAAATTTCATCATCTCAGAGCATCTAGGGCCTCCTCTCAGGCACTGCTTGCTGTCTGGCACTAACCCAAATACCTGCAGGCTATATAGCTTGTTCCTGGCTAGAAGCGTCAGATCATTTTGGGCTGAGGCTGTAGGGTGTAACAAGAGACCAAAAAACCAAAGCACTGCAAAGCACACAGAATCTAGGGTGGGAGTTGCTAGAGATATTCTGGAAATTGTTCTCAATATGCATTTTGCTTATTAGCCTCATCATGTTCAGTTGCCAGCTGACAGGACATATGTCATTATACTTCATAATTCATTCCGAGATACTATATTATAAAAAATTTAAGAGCTTTACAGGACATTTATTAAGTACCACTAAAGATGCTCAGCTCCCTCAATTCATCTCAATATTGCAAGAACTCCTTTAACCTATCATTCTTAACTCACAGAAAAACCACTGCAGTGAACTGGGATGAACAAGGCAATGAATGATTACCCCTCCTTCCATCTCTACACCACAGTAGACCCAAGAGCCAGCACTGAAGAGCTGGCTCTAATGCCAAATCTCAAGAGGGAAGTCACTGAGGCAGTGCCAATTCTACAAGAGAAGCAGCATGTCTATCACCAGACTGGTTCAGCAAGACAGACTGAACACCTCCAGTATCTGCACAACCTTGCCTCCAGCTTCTGGCTTGGAAACATCGGGCATCACATACCACTTTTCCCACATTACCTCTGGTGGGGTATCACACGGTTCACCACACAGACACATGCCATCTTCACGAGAGTAATTCTGGGGTGAAGGTACTGGAAGAACCTTCTCTGAGATACGTGAGCTGCTGCTTTTGTACACCAGACTCCAGATGCACAGTTGGCATGACCATAGGAACACACACAGGTTCTCTGGGTTTAGTTTGACACAGCGCTCTGGGACTCAGCCTGAGCCAACGCAGCACACATTGACTTCCACGTTATGCAACAGCATGACAAGCACGTGAAGCCAGCACACCATCGCTGCCAAGAGGCCGATTTCTTCCTGACTTATCCATTTATTGTGTCCAGCTTGCGCTCATCGAGAGCCTCATCAAGAAAATCTGGTGAGCAGACAAGTAAGTCTTAATCACCGATTAATTACAGATTAGCAGCTGCAGAGCCCCGCACGCCAGTGTCCCGAGATGAGCTTGACCCGCAGCTCCCGCAGCCGCATGGCTTCTCCTCCTTGCCTCGGGCCTGGAGGGCAACGCGGCCAGCCCTGGGCCGGGGGCTCACACGAGCCACGGCTCGGAGAGCGCGGGAGGCCCCACGGGCAGGACGGGCCGTGCCGGGATCCTGGGAGCACCGCGGGGAGCAGGCCCGGGGGCAGCTCCAGCCCGGGGTTTCGGGCGCACCGCGGGGAGCAGGGCCGGGAGCAGCTCCGGCCCGGGGGTCCCGGGGGCAGCTCCGACCCCAGCGTCGCCCCCTCAGCACAGGCCCCGCCCCGGCGCGTGGGGCGGAGCCGAGCGCAGCGGCCCCGCGCGCTCCCTTTGTTCGGGCCGCGGGAGGCGCTGCCCCTTTAAATGCCCCCAGTCCGGCCCTACCGGCGCGCCGGGTGGAAGGCGCCCCGCGATTGGTTACGGCGCCTCCCTCTCATTGGCCCCCGGGAGGAATGGCGCGTCCCGCCCCTCGCATCTCATTGGCTCCGCCGGCTGCCCGTCCGGAGCGCGGGTTTCTGAGTGGGCGAAGCAGCGGTCCCTGGAAACAGTTCCGGGAAACCCCGCGTGCTGCCGGGGTCGCGCCGCCGTCCATGAGGAGAAGGAGGAGCGCGCGCCATTTGCCGTCGCTGCTTGGGCCCGAGCTGCGCCGCGCCGGCCCCGCTCCGGTGAGTGCCGGGGCCGCCCCGCGGGGCAGGGGCGCTCCGCGGCCGCGCCGAGCCCTCCTGCGTGGGCCCCGCGAGGGGACGGGCAGCGCGGGCTGCGGGCAGGCCCGGCGCGGGCGGGGACGGGCCCGGGGCGCTGGCGCGGCGGAGCGGAGGGGGGCGGGGGCCATCGCGGGGCTGCTCCGCGGGCAAAGCGGGCGGGCGCGGGCGCGGGAGCGGCGCCGGGGAGGGGCCGGGGGCGGGCCCGGCGGGTGGGGGTGGGGGGGCGGCCGGCCCGCTCCGCCCAGCCGTGCGGATCAGGGTTGCATGTTGACGGGCGGTCGGGACGCGCCTCTCCCGGGGCTGTGGGTCGGGTCGGGTCCCTGCTCGGTCCCTCCGGGCTCTTAAAGCCGCACCAGCCCCGGCTGTTGCGGTTGTGCCCGGTCCGCTCTGCCCGCGGGCACAGAAGAACGCTCTCAGCGGCAAATGCGTCGCTGTCGCAGCGCGCCCTCAGATCTTAGGGAGCGCATGATGTGGTGGAGCCGGGAGGGACAGCTGCACCCACCCGCGGCGCTCGGGTCTGCGCTTCCTGCTTCCATCGAGGGAATAACGCTTGACGAGTACTTAAAGGGAAAACTAGCCAAAGTTTTGTTGTTAAGACATTGTTTTTCTCAAATTAACTTTTGTAAAATCTTGAAAAGTTTTGCTTAAATGCATCATTGTTGCAAATACTTTAAAAGTAAGACTTGATTTACTCGGTCTGAGCAGCCTTGTTACCTGTCAGTATTTGAACATGCTACTTAAGTACCTTATCTGTGCTGGACTACTCTTTTTGAAACAGTGTGTTGGCTTCCTTTTCCCATGTTTATGGCTCTAAAGGATCCCGCCGATACTTTGTGCTGCAAAGGACATTATTGCTCATGAAGCTGGTGCTTTGGTTTTTTGATTAGTTGTTGGTTTTTTTTTGTTTTTTTTTCCTTTGAGACTACATCTAGCAGAGGTTTTTTGGTTTTGTTTTTTATTTGTAAAAGTAATCTAACGAATTTTGCATCTCGCAGTGTAAGGTTTTTGTAACCTATGCAAAGTGTAGTATTTGCAAACGAGCAGTGTCTGCTTGAAAATTTTGCATCCTTGAAATTGTATTTCCCACAAGCATTACATGTCCTTATCTGTCAGTTTTTCTGTCTAGGTGAACACTGTTAAAATAATACTCGAGTCTCCTGCTGACACTCAACTTCCTAGTTCAGTCAAAAATCCCAATACTCCCTGCTTTGTTAGATAGACATCTGTAAAATCCTTTGCAGATAAATTCTTTAGAATAAAGCTCATTTCTGTTGAAGTGTTGCTTGGAACTGGAGTACCAGGAGTGTTGTTTAGTACAATCCAGACAACCAGATGAGCTGTGAATAGCCAACTCCAGTGAGAAATGAGCATGGGCAGACTTTATGGTTTAGGTTAGCAAAACATAGGAGTTATTGGTGCAGTGTTTTTTCATGGCACTGATGGGCACCTTGCTAACCTGCTGTGCTGAAGTCATCTCCCAGTCATAGCTGTGTGGGTACTGATGCAGAGTTTGTTTCTCTCTGGGCTGTGCTGGTCTCTTGCTTAGCATCATACTGGAGGTTCTCAGATTTTTCCAAGGGGCTGTGGAGTGAGCATGGCTGAGCTGGAGAAGTGAGGGTGCTGGCTGCATTTTGGCTTACAGGTAGTGAGAAGTCCTGGCTACTGTGTAAAGGTCTTCAGGCTGTGATTACTTCAAAATAAGGTTTCATGTAATTCATGCCAAGAAACACCTAGCATATCATAATTAAGCTATTAAAATGTATTGTCTGTGATTCAATAAGCTCAGGTATAAAAGAAATTGCTGTAATGCCTTCATGTACAGAATGAAGGGCCTGCCCTTTTGTACAGAAATATTTCTGAACAAGTGAGGTTTTAATAAAACCCCAGTTCAGACTTTATATGTGAATTCTTATTTTCCCCCCACTTGTATGTTTATCTTCCTTCCTTGACAAGAACCTTCTTGAAGTGTGAGGCATAACTATAGGGACTGCATTTGTTTTCTTGTGGTCAGTTAAAACAACAAAACCAAACAAATGTCCCCCAGACTTCCTTCAGTGTTATTTTTAACATGATTTAACTTAACTGCTTGACCCAGACAATATATTGGTTAGGAGTAGCAACATAAGCAAGTTGAATGGCTTGGGTGCAGAGTTTTTATGTATGCATTAGTTGGCTTCCTGTGCACCTGAGCTAAACAAGTTCCATTCCTGCATGAAACTAAAGTTCTCAGCAGCAGAACCAGTATTGGTGTGTAATCACTGTGAAGTTCATTATGGTTGTTTTAGATATTGCCCTTTTGCCAGAAACTTTCTGTTCCTTCTCAATTAAGCTGTTCCTAAGCATGTTTTGAGTTAACTAGACTGAATTTATAATTAATTGGATGGAGTTATACTTAGATAGTCTGTAGGTGGCAACCTCTGTTAGAGGCATGGCATAAGATAAAGGGAATAGTAACATCATGGCTGTTTATCCAGTGATTGTCAGATGAAGGCTGTGATCTGGTATCTCTGCTCAAGATGCCATACACTGACAGGACTACACCTCTGTTATTTTTTTTTTATTTTCCAGAAAAAGAACTATTTGAGCCATTTAAATTATGAAACACTGGTAGTTTTAACTTTCTACTTGTCATACCAGAGCTTAAAAAAAGGGCTAATGACTTTGTAAATTACTCCTGAGATGCAGGAATTTTGGGTGAAAGATGGTAAACAGCTAAAACCATGCTTTTTATCATGAAGTATTTAGTCTTCAGCAGGGCATTGTTTGTAACAACAGTGTGAAACACGAAACAAGACCCCTCTGGTATGCAGTTAGGAGGTGTGAGGGTAGGCAACACCTTGGGCACCAGTGAGAATTCTCCTTGCCTATGTAAAATTGTCCCCGATGTCTATTTATTACTTCTGCTCATTTGGTAAGCATGGTTTTGTGTACACTGTTCTAAATTCATCCATTTCTGCATGTTTTAAAAACAAACACATATCCCACATGTACTTATATACATAATTCTTTACTTCTAATCCGCCCTTGAAGTCTTTCCAATTCAAGCAGTCTCCCTCTTTTCCAGATATTTTAATATTTAATGCAGCTGAGAACCTGAGTGTGTGCGGGTGCTGGTCTGTCATAGGCTGAGTCACATGGACACACTGCGCATGCAAACAGAGAGAGCACTCCTCTTTACCATGCTTTTAATATCTTTTAGAGCAGAATAAAAATGGTAAAGTAATCATTGTGTGTTTTACTTACCAGATAAAATTCAGTTTAAAATATTTTTCTTGTTCACAGCAACTAACTGGTGTTATATAGAGGGAGAGCTAAACAGTCTTTTTCAGCCATGGCTTTCACCCACGTATCTCTGAACTCAGAGGGAAGATTCAGTGTTATAAGAGATGCAATTTTGCTTGTTGGTGATTGTTGTGGGAGAAAAATCAATTTAATCTCAGATTTCAGGCCAAGCTTGCCAAGCCATTAGGGGATCTATTGCTATATCTGGGAAAGGAAATACATGTCTTCTGGATGCTCTTGGTACTTGAATATTCTGGTAGCTGTGTCACTTCAGAATTTTCTACAGTCTGTTTCTTTAGGAAAACCTTTTAAATAAAGTTTGTGTAACGGGAAATAGCTAAAATCTGAACCCAAACTGAACATGCACAGAATTTGACTTTAGTTCTTTATGAACTAAATCTGAAGAAAAATAAATAATGCAGTTAGTAAATTACAAAGCTGGGTATTAATTTACATTGCCTAAAAACCAATTTTAAACAGCCTTTGAGCTGTTGTGCTGTGCAGTAATCTGATTCTTAGGGGTTAGATATTGCTCCACTGGTACATGCTTGTGCTAAAGGCTGATATCTGTTTGTGCTGCAGATCTTGCCTGTTAGAAGTTTGAATCACTACTCCAGAGGAGGTGTTTCTGCCTGGGCACAGCATAGCTTGTCAACCTTTTGTTCACTTATAGGCAACACTGAAAAAAGCGTTAAACTTTTGGGTATGTGACACTTGGAAGCTACTCTTTTTTTTTTTTTTATCAAAAAATTGTCATTGAGTGTCACCATAAGCCCTTGTAGTTCAGAAGGTCATAGAAATTGATTCCAGTAAATTTTCTGTGTTTATGTGTTGCTGTAGCCTCTCAGTTCATTGAAGTTTGGTTTGGGTTTTCCTTTTCTGTGTATAGAGAAGACAGTATATGTGTGATTAAATGATTTATAAGGTAGAAGGAAGGTGAACACAAAAATGCCCTCCTCTTTATATCTTCATTGTGTGTCTCAGCTTGTGAGTTTTTGAGGAGTTGAGAATAGTGCTGTACCCAAAGCATTTTCAGTGTAATTAAACCCCCTCTGCCCTGCACTGTTTCAAATTTGAGATCTTCCTAAGGCTGTCTAGCAAGCAGACACGTAGCTGAGTTTTGCCTTCTGTGATGTTCGTAACCTACAGAAAATTGATATTCATTAGTGTTTCAATAGTTAATACCTGTAAGGGTAGATAAGCTTTGTTGTAGCTTTAGGTAGCATTTTTTTTTTCTTCTTTAATTAGGCTGTAGTTGCTTTTAAGTAAACTGAATTGATTAGAAAGTAATTTCTCTTTGTCAAGTAACAGAATGTGTGTGTGTGTGTATATATATATGCCATGTAGCTATGGAAAACTTCCTTTCTTTTCCACACTAATGGCTTAAAGAAATGGCATCTGACAGAAACGGTGTGAGGCTGCTTTGTGTGTCTCTAAAATTGCCCTTCAAGATAAGACAGCTTTAGTAAAATCATTACTGTCTGAAGAAAAATGATTTGGTTTTTTTCTTCCCTTGCTCTAGCTTGCAAATCTTCATAGGATATCTTCCAACCAGTTCATGAGCTGTAGTCTGGAAGGGTTGGGTGTTCAAGGGACTGTTAGAGGTGTGCTTATGCTTGGAGACTTGTTTTGCAGCTTAGTAAATAGCTCGAGGCCTCAGCATTTTTTAAAAAAACTGTTCTTGAATCATCTTCATACCTGTATTCCAGTACTTAATTGCATTGCTCCAGCCATGCTGCATTGTCTACCTGGTTATCATTTCGCTGCTGCTCATCAACTTCTGCCCTATCATTTAAAGCCTGAGGCTTGTTTCATTTCTGAACCTAACAGCTGATCATCCTTATGTTCTCCGCCGGGTAGTTGAATTGTCTCTCGTCAGCCTTTTTATTTGAAAGCACTGAATATCAGCTGGCTGGCTAATTGGGAAATTGAAACAGTCTTTAATGAATTGGGCAAAGCCCACTGGAATTGTCTGAGAAGATAGTTGTGAATTTTTCAGTGCACGTATTTGGAATCAGTTTGTTAATTCTGAAAGCAAGTGCTTTTATTAATATAAAGAAATGAAGATGCTGCAGTCATGCCTTCCTTTTAAACCAATAAGGGATATATTATTGAAATAGTAGCTGTGATTTGTACAGCTCCTATTTGAGGGAAACTGAAAGCATGGAAACTGTTGCGTTGCAGCTTCAAATAACAATGTCCATCAAAGTGCAATTTTTCTCTTTCTGTCCTTGAGATCTGACAGCGTCGTGAGAGCGTGTGGCTAGTCTTGTGCAGCATGTTGGGTTTGAAGGAAGACATGGCGACAAGCCAAGCAAGTGGAAAAAAGTATTAACAAGAAACAAGTATTAACATTTTTATACCTTAAGCTACCCTGCAGGGTTCCGTGTTCACTACATTTTAAAGGATTGTTTCAAAAGTAGCGGAATGGGAAATGGAAATAGCACTAGATCTTCTGAGTCTTTGCCGAAGGATGTTACTGCTGTGTCCCCATACATTCTAGCTGCTATGGTAACCAGTTAATGACAATCAGTAGATGGAGTTTAGACATTGTTATGTACATGAAGTACATTTTTAAAAAGTTATGTCAATTCTTCCATGTACATTTTCCACAGTATTAAGGGTTGTACTTTCTTTTGAAACTTAGACCAGCTGCATCCAAAAAGTATTAAATAAAACTTGATACAGGTGATTTTGCAGCATGTATACAAATTAGTTTAGATAAATCATGCATTGTCCTACAAACTAGTTATTTCTGGCTTATTGTAATATAGCTCCTGAATTTTTTCCAGCAGCATAATAAAATGGCTAATCAGGTGAATGGTAATGCGGTACAGTTAAAAGAAGAGGAAGAACCAATGGATACTTCCAGTGTAACTCACACAGAACACTACAAGACACTGATAGAGGCAGGCCTCCCACAGAAGGTGGCAGAGAGACTTGATGAAATATTTCAGACAGGTATAATATGCATTTCTTGTTTCTGATTGGTTATGAAAGTGAGGGCATACCATTTTCAAATTTTTATAGATTAAGATTTAAAAATTCATTGTTTTTGATCTGTGTAGCTCTGAATGTTTTGCTACTTTGATTTCCCTAAAGGCAAATTGGGTTTGACATTGACTAATTACTTGACACATCCTTGGAGTTGTATGTGATATCTTAGTTGCTTTAGGGCACAGAGCACTAGTTTCTTAGACCACAAATGAAGATGTGTGTTTCCGCTTACTAAACTGTACATTTTTTTTTTCTTCAGTCCAAATCATCATTTTGCTTTTATGTTTCTACTGTCACTGTCACAGTGATTCTAAAACACTCAAAGGCTGGATAGGTGACTTAGTGAGGGAAGCAACTAGCTTGTCTTGCCTGGGACTACATTTGAATTGAGTCTGCCTGTGGATTTTTTGTTCTCTCTAGTTCTGAGTGGACAGTTTAATCCATGTTGGTTATTACACTGAAATGTTCAGCCTGACACTAACAAAGTTGAGGACTAAGCTATCTAGCAACTTGAGTAATATCTTGCTGGTAGCAAGTGGTCTCTGCAACTTCTAAAGAGGTTTCTTCATATACAGAGGTTTTCCTATTTTGTTTTTATAACCACCCTATTTTATCTTATAGACAGAGGCTTTCTTTTCCTTTTTAGAGTGTGTTCTGTGAACAGATTTACAAGAAGCAGTAGAACTGCTCTATGTGCTTATCTTGAATGCCTGGGTGGCAAAATGACAGTTTTTGTTGAAAAGAGTTAAAATTACCCTGATCAAGTGAAGGCAGTTCAAAACCAATACCTTATCAATCCTCAGTGTGAAACTGGCTCATGTGGGTGATGTCTTTTGGAAGTCATTCACAGTGAGCTTTCTTGAAGCCTTTACCAGCTTTTATTGGCTATAGAGATGCACTTTCCAGCTGTGGGTCATGATGACATGCACTTGATGGTCTGAGAGAAGGTGTAAATAAATACCTGGGCAGAGGAACTCGTGGGGTTCTAACATGTGTTGCAGTTAGGCTGTGTTGTGAGGAGTTCTAAAGGAGTTTAAAAGCTTTTTAGCCCAGATCATGACTACCAAGTATAATTCCACTGCATGAGTAACCTGAAAACATTTATTTACACTTCATTAATGCCACTGAAGATGTTTGAATTGTGGAGGGGCTTGCCAGTGAAGCAAACTACTTTAGACACTTGAGCCAAATTTGGGGTTGAATTTAGCGATTTTTTTGTCTGCTGAAGTCTTCTATGAAAGATACAGGTGCCTTCCAATATGCAGGATCACTTCTGAAATGTAGTCCTTGGGCTTGGCACTACTGTGCATTTTCCAAATCAAGCAGCAGTGAAATAATCTGTGTATTTTGGAGACCAAGCTGTTGCAAAGTGTGTGGAGTTTAGTATTTATCCTAAATTTGGATATATGGTTTTAAAAGTGTAAATCTCAGTCTATATGTCTGACTCCACAACTGATGCAAGTGCATTACAAAAGGGGAAAAAAATCCCTGTAAAGATCCTTAAAAAGAAATGCTTCAGAACTGGTCCAGTGTTTCTTGGGGGAGTCTGTACCTGTAAAATTAACATTAGCTTTTCTGGGTACATAGCAGGGCTCAAAACAATACCTTTTTGAATTCTGTCTCTTGGAACTGCATAGAGCAACAAAATAAGTTTTAAAAGCCCCAAACACTGCTTAAGATTCACATGAAGTCCACTGACTCCTGCATTTTTGAAGCTGGAGGAAAGAGTGAACAAATCATTTTTGCTTCCTAATGTTTTGTGGGGTAGAGCTTCCTAGGTATTTGATCATCAGTTGGGTAGTTCCTTTTTCCCATACAATAGGGTACTTGTAATGTTCACCTGTCAGTTTACTCTAAAACAGCTCAACTCAAGAGAATGAAGTGTGAAACTTAAAATGAGGGATAAACAAACAAAATTCAAATCATTAAAAGTGAGCCAGAGTTCATTGTTTCAGACCCTGGAGTGTAGTACTGCTTTTATGCAGCAGATTGCATTCCTGAATGCTAGAAAACTGTTACACATGGGATATAATCTTGCACGTCAGCTAGTGCTTAGGTATATACATTTTAATTTAACTTTTTCATTGTACTCATATTCTTTCATATACTTGTGTAGGAATATATAATTAAATGTATAACTGTGTTGCTATGGAATGTAACTTTTTGGCTTTAAAAGCAAATTGCATAGTTCTTAGTTTGTATGAAATTCAATAGAAATCTGTAACTTCTTTATCTTTAACTTTTAGGCTTGGTAGCTTATGTCGATCTTGATGAAAGAGCAATTGATGCTCTTAGGGAATTTAATGAAGAAGGAGCCCTCTCTGTATTACAGCAATTTAAAGAAAGTGACCTGTCGCATGTACAGGTAAGGTGAGAGCCTCAGGAGTGTGAGCACATAAGTATAAATAGTGTTCTGGCACCACTGGCAGGAGAGCTGTAACTTAGAAATTCACTGATGTTAGTGTTTTATGTTTCAAAGCCAAATAACAAGTCTGTTAAAAATTGCCTTAAATGTGTGAGTATTTGAGCAAAAAGCAAAACCTCCCAGATAATAAAAATATGCGTGCAATTGAGAAACTAGGTTAAAATGCTGTTTGGAATCTGATGACTTTTTCAATCTGACAAGTTTGTTAACTTAATTATTGTATTCTCCTGAAGGATTCTTTTGACATTTGATTTATTCCGTTGACTTGAAGTAGTGACTTCATGGTATGGAGTGTAAGATTCAGTGGATTCCCAGGGCTTGTCATACACACAATTGAATCATTTTGTAAATTGTATCTACAGAACAAAAGTGCATTTTTATGTGGAGTTATGAAGACCTACAGGCAAAGAGAGAAACAAGGCAGCAAAGTACAGGAATCAACGAAGGGACCAGATGAAGCAAAGATTAAGGTAACCCTTAGAGATACTGGTTATGCTGTACTAGCTGATATGTTACTTGTACACAGACTGAGTATGAACTCAAAAAGCATCAATAGCACCTGGATAAGGATATTCACACTAGGCTTTAAAGAACTGCTTGCATGATAGAGATTCTATAGAGAAGGTTTGTTGGAAATGCAGCTCTTTCTGATCACACAGTTGCCAAAATTTAAGCTCTATAGAAACAGAGACATTTGAGAATTGTCTCAACTGTCAACTGAGAGCTGTTCTGTGCAGTTGTTCTGCACTTCTTGGGGTGCTACATATAAAATGGAAAATAAGGGAAAAGGCAAACAAGTTCTTTGCAGTGACTTTGTAATATAAAACAAATGCTGCTGTTTATGATAGCTTTTTTAAGCCACAGAAAAACAGAGGTTTTTGTAGCTTCTATCTCTTCATTTATACCTTATCAAGTGTGGCAAGGAGCAGATAAAGAATTGCTTATTTTGGAATGTTTTTTTGTTCTGTATGTTTTAACCCACTGCCCTCTCTCCTGTAAGTAGTTGACTTTTTTTTTTCCAGGCTTTGCTAGAGCGGACTGGTTACACTTTGGATGTAACTACAGGACAGAGGAAGTATGGGGGTCCTCCTCCAGATACTGTGTATTCTGGTGTTCAGCCTGGCATTGGAACAGAGGTTGGTATATACAGACTAATCTGGTAATTCCTTTGTATACTTATGCAAACTCATAAAGAGGAAATACTTGAAAATAAACCATATTGCAAGTTTAATGTGTTGTAGAGGAAAATAATCTTCCATGTGTGTTTTAATCAATCTTTCTTACTCCTCAGTATTCTGCAAAAGACAAGACAGGTTAAAGTGGAGAAAAAAAGAGATGGAATATACAAAAAAAACTTATTTTAAAGTTAAAAGATAGTTGGAAGAGTTTCAAAGACTTTAATTTATTTTTTTTCCTTCCAAAGGACGAAGTCTAGTCTGTAAGCAATTATTTGGAAATTTAAGGTTGTGGCTGAACCTGTGCATCTTCCTAGCAAGCTGTGAGCAAACTTAGGTTTGGTTATGAAAATGCTTGAACTGTGTATTCCTTCACTTAGCTTTTCTACAAGGTTTTAGTCCCTAGCAGGTTGTTTTGTAATACGTGCTCAACACTTCAAATACTCTGTCACACTGCTGTGTGTCTGATACAGGAGTTCTTTCAGAGATTTTTCTATAAACTACCAGAGTAGATTTGAGAAAACAATCAGTCTCCTTGATGCCTTTCAATTTATAGATAAGTTTTCCATTCTTTGAGATGCTGAAGCTCTTGTGTTTGTTGTCAAGAAGATGTCAAGAGGTATCACAGTAAGGATTGTTTCTGAAGGGAACGTTCATATTCCATGAAGGAAAATTAATTTGGTGGTGGTGGTAAATAATTAGAATGAGTTCTTGCACTGACAGATTATAACTGATGTGTATAACTTCTCAAGCTCTGCCTAGGTTTGTGTGCTCTATGCTAATTGAGGTTTTGTCTTTGAAGGCTGCAAATGAGTTACAATTAAGTGTTCTAGAAGTAATGACAATGTAAATATCTATCTTGAGGAATACCTTAAGCTTTCTAGGGAGATGGTGGGGAAAACCTTTTGGCTCTGCCATTAAGCTTTCACTTAGTATGATGAATCAGTTCCTTTCTTTTTTCCCCAATAAATAATGTTCTGTCAACATTCACACTGAACTGAGAGAGGATAAGCTTTTAAGAAATGTTCTGGAAACTGAATTTCAGGAATATCTGTATAACATGAAGCATCTAGAAGTTCTACCTTCTTCCATGTTTTTCAAGTTAGTCTATTCTCCTCACGAGTTTGTTATATTGGTGCTTATTATGGGCGTGCTGAGTGTCTTTAATTGTGAAATTCTGCTATGCCTTCAGTGTGAGGTACAATTATAACAAGGCCTTACTGAGAAGGAAAATGTTGACTCATAGCTTTTTTTTTTTTCCTACAAAAAATATTTGAAGTTAAAATAAATTTATTTTTATTTTAATGGGTGTTTGGAACGTTTTGTTTGTATTAACAAGGAAGAGGTTTTGAGACTTTGGAGGAGACCTGCAGTGATTAAACAGCTGGGGGCATCTTTCTAGGGAGACCTCAGCCAAATATATTAACCTTAACAGAACTTAACCCAAGTTAATTGTATGGACCAAAACCACAAGAACTCACAGGTTTGCTTAAGTAAATATTAAACATTCGGTTGGTGGAAGCTGAAACAAATGCAGATGAGAAACAAGACTACAGTGTATATTGAAAGTGGAAAACATATTACACAATTAAAAGGAAATTATTATTACTAAATTATTTTTCCATCTCTGTAGCTTTCCAAGGAAGAGTAATTTACAGAGTGATTTGAAAATACTGCAAGAGCAAGGAAGTGCTTGGCCTGCTTTAACATATGATACCCACCTAGATAGTCTGTAAGGTCTTAGTTTTTAACTGCCAAAATTTAAACCAGGTAAGGACCATTTATCTCTTCAGCAGGGGAAATACACAGCCTCTTCAATGTAAATAACAAACCCAGGTTTTCTGTGTGTAAAACCTCATACAAATGGCAGGAGGATTAGAACACTTGGGACATGCAATAACATCAGCTGCTCTGAAGGCTGCACTGGTGACTGCAGTGTTTCTGCTCTGCTGTTTTATCTGCATTGTTCTTCCTTTCCCAGGAATTTCCAAGTGTTAAAAAGAACCTTGTATTTCTGAAAAAGCTTTGTTTCAAGTGTCCTCTTCCTTTTTAGGTTTTTGTTGGTAAAATTCCCCGAGACCTTTATGAAGATGAATTGGTACCACTCTTTGAGAAAGCTGGTCCAATTTGGGATCTGCGTCTCATGATGGATCCTCTTTCTGGTCAAAACAGAGGTTATGCTTTCATTACCTTTTGTAGTAAAGATGCAGCACAAGAAGCAGTCAAGCTGGTGAGTTAACTTTTTTCCAGACAGCAAAGTAAACAGCAAATATATAGGTAATTTCTTAAGTAATGAAGTCTTCAAAGCATCCATTGACATACTCAAATTTACTTTCTTAAAAATTGCCTCCTGATTTCATTGGTAAATACAGATACTTCTAACACTGTCATCTGCTGTACCTTACTGTGGCTGATCAGAGTACTTAGGTGATTGATAGGAGCCTGCTTGATTCCAGCTGTAACCCTCATTAAAACAAAGACCGTATCTGTCTTGAATTTTTGTACCTTTAAAGGCCTATTGGAGTCTTTGTTTTCAGAGCAATCCAGCTGTGGGTACAGGCATGAAGGAGTGGACTAGATTTTTTATTAATGGAATTTTTAAGTCTTGATGGTAAAATTTTTTAATCCTATCATATTCAAAGTCCAAAAAATGCCTGCTATTTGGGGTGGGGTAGAAGCCAGGTCACAGACTGATTTAGACTGTTGATTGTCTTGGCAAACCCTCTCAGTGTTCAAAGCTATCCAAGGAAGGAGGAAAAACTCCCAGTATCTTTAATGCCATGTATTTGCTTACGGATAACAGCAGCAGCAGTTGACTGACAGCAGAGGAAGCAGTAACCAGTTGCTAGAAAGATCTTTCAAGTCTGAGATAAACAGTAGGTGAATAAATTTATGCAATGCAATTTGTATATGGTCCCATGTTGTTCCTGTTACTGCAGGGTTTTTTGTAGCTTTCCATTCAACAAGACTTCTGAAGTCTGTGGAAATCCTAAGCTTGGCTCTGTTCTCCAAGTGAATGCTGACACCAAACCAGCTGTTCTAAGAATTCTCCTGCAATGCCAATTCAATATGCTATGTATAAAAATAGTAGATGATGAAGAAAATACCTGAGTTTATGGTTTGGGAATATTTTTTATGCATAGTATTGTGGATAATACAAATCAATGGCTTTGTTTTTACAGTGTGACAACTATGAAATCCGTCCTGGAAAGCACCTTGGAGTATGCATCTCCGTGGCAAACAACAGGTTATTTGTTGGGTCAATTCCAAAGAACAAAACTAAGGAAAATATACTGGAAGAGTTTGGTAAAGTCACAGGTAAGACTTAATGAGTCCCAGAATAACATTTAGTCTCTGCTTTGTTGGTCTAGTTGTTTGACAAATGTGTTCAGGTATCATTTGAACAATTTTCTAGTTGGATTCCAAGTTTGACTTTGTTAGAATTTTTATATCTTAAGGTGGAGTGTGAAGGACTCTTGTGTTTGTGATTGTTAAATGAATGATGATGTAACTTTACAATTAGAGACGAAACAGCTCAAATGAACTCAAAAACCAGCACACATGAACTGTGAAGAAAATGAAGGTTCCAATTCTGTTACCTGTTTAAACTTTCTGTTGAAGGCTCTGTATTTGTGACTGGATCTACAGGAGGTTCTGCTGTCAACATGGAGAAGTTTTTGGGGAGCCTGAAGCAAATGTATTCCTGAGTAGTGAAGGGGAGGAGGGAGTACTAAATTGATTTAGAGGGAATATTACTAGAGAAATAGTTAAAAACAGACTAATTTTTTTGTCCCAGTTTTTTCAGCATTCTCCAGTATGTGCAGCAAGTAGGAAGAAGAGAAGTCAGCTCATCAGTGAAAGGGTGCTTCTGATAAGAGATTGAGTCACTTGTTCTTGTTCCTGTAGGAGAGCTTTAACCTCCTGCTTCTTTTTTAGGATTGCTATTTATAAGTACTTAGGGAAGTGGTGAAAACAGAAGGTGAATATTCATTTAGTTCTCTCTCCTCTTTTTGGAGAGATGTGGAAGATGTTCCTTCTAGGTTCTTCAGGAGGCAGGGGAGAGGTCATGTGTTAGTGCTGGCTGCCTTTCAAAGATGTAAAAGTGATTAAAAAAGTATAGAGAACTTAGACTGTGTGAGTTGCTGAGGTTGATGTTTTGCAGAGCCTATTCTGAGGAATTTTAATTGCTAGGTGGCATGTTTCTGGGTAAATTGGATGAATATCTGCTATTTGTTTTGCTTTTCTTGTGCTCCCACTCCCTTTCAGGTGTAAAATTCAAATTCACTGCAAAACATGAGTGAAGGCATTTTAGGGTAGACTCTAGATTTTTACTTTCCTTTTGAAGCTCAGTACTAAAGATGTGTTTTTCAGAGGGTTTGGTGGATGTAATTTTGTATCATCAACCTGATGATAAAAAGAAGAATCGAGGATTCTGCTTCTTGGAGTATGAGGATCACAAGTCAGCAGCACAAGCTCGCCGACGCCTGATGAGTGGGAAAGTAAAAGTCTGGGGAAATGTTGTTACAGTGGAATGGGCTGATCCAGTAGAGGAACCTGATCCAGAAGTCATGGCAAAGGTCAGTGAAGTCTTCACTAGATGCTCTTGTGCTTTGGAAGGAATTTCTTGATGCCATAGTGACAAAGATTTATTGCAGCTGAGAGGGGCTAATTTTGAGGCACAAAAAGCAATTAGAGAGCATTTTCACAGTAAGCTGTGCAGATGGTGTGGTCTGAGCACTGTGGATGAGTTGCCATTGGAAGATGTTGGAAATGTGCTGTTACTAACTGCTGTTAACATCTGAGCTAGTCCTGTGCAGGGTTATCCTGCTGGATTGACACATCAGGCTGTGCATTTTCTGCTTTAGCTGTAATCAGTACCAGGTAGGTATTGTGTAAAGGTGTTTTCCAGAGTGAGATAAAGGTCAAGTTCAGTGTGGGGAATGATTATGTGCATTTTATCCCAGTGTTGTGGGGTAACTCCTTGCTGTCCTTGAGGTCTGTTACTAAAATTTTGCTGGGATTTGTGCCATCCCAGAAGCAGAAAATCAAAGTTGGATATTCTTCTGGTTATGGAAGGGAACTGTGAAAGGAGAGAAGTTGTAGAAACTTCATACAGGTAACTACAAGGCACTTTTTTTTTTTTTTAAACAGATTCAGATTTAGTAAAGTTACCCAAATTTCTTAATGCAACAAAAAAGGAAATAATTACTAGTTGGTTGTTTCATTTGAGGTTGGACTTTTAAAGATTACAGCTTTGTTTCATTTTTTTCACCAGGTTAAAGTTTTATTTGTAAGAAACTTGGCCACTACTGTGACAGAAGAAATTCTTGAGAAATCCTTTTCTGAATTTGGAAAGCTGGAAAGAGTAAAGAAGTTGAAGGATTATGCATTTGTTCATTTTGAGGACAGAGGTGCAGCAGTGAAGGTAGGTTAATTATTCTTTCTTGGTTAAGTTGGTGAGAGCACTTTATTTTTCACGCATGGTTTTAAGAAATTTCTTTACAGTAAGTACCTCGGTAAGACAAACCTTAGAGCCCATTTAGTAAGGTTCCAAATGTGAGAATTTCAAGGCTAATAATTTTGTTCCTATGATTTCAGTAGCTAGGAGGATGTGGAAAGGACAAAACTGTAGCAAGTTAACAAGTAGACTGGAAAAGAGGTGTAGAGCAATGCAGGAGAGTCTAGAGAAGAGGAAAAAAAAAAGATCAACCTAGACAATTTTTCTGAGGAAACACTGGCAGAAGGTATCAGTTGTCTCTCAAAGACCCCTATTTAAAAGGGCTGTGTGTGGTTTTGGAGTGACAAAAGTATCAAATAGAAATTGGGAGGTAATTAAAAAGTGTTTTGTGAAGGACAGGAGAGTGGTGTTGGCGACTCTTTAAGCATTACCTGTTTTAACTCTGTGTGTGCCCCAGGTTTCTTCTCAATGACTTGTTAAATATTGAAGATTATTAATGTAAGCTTCAGAGTTCTCTTCCTTTGTCTCCTTGAGCTGTTGAGAAGGTCATTAATATCTGCTGACTGTGATTCAGTGTATTGAATTCTGTAGAAATTATTCCATCTGTCTTTTAAATCCATGGTTCATGGGGGAAGAAGGAGAGTAGGAAGTGTTTTTTTGCATTTGGGAGTCTTGAAGCAGATATATTGCATGTGGTGTATGTGGCTACATGGACAGTTCAAAGGCTCTGTACTTGATCTTCTTATTAATGATTTTATAGCCATTTAATTGCTTAGGATTTTACTACACAAGAGGTTAGGTTTTAGAATACTCTTGATTATGGCTTTAAGATGAATATCACTCGTACTTAACGAGGTTGAGGTTGGTTTGGATAGGTTTAGACCATGTCTGAGGGAGGACAAGAAGTTGTGGAAACAAGGGGTAAGTCAGCAACACCTCTGGATGTGGTTTTCTGTAGTAAGTCTGTAAACACTCTCCAGCCCTTTCCAGGTACTGTTACCTGATAAATGCTCTGTTAGATTTCAGCAACTGGAAACTTGTAGCAGCTGAGAAAAAGACAGATCAAATGCATCACTAACGTTCATCTCAAGCTGGAAACTACCACATCTGGCCCATGTGACTGCTTCATGGCCATTAAATTGGCTGATGAACTTTGTGAGATATTTCTGTGTGTGGATGTGTTTTGGCTTTCAATGAAGTTATGGTATTTATGTGTGGAATGTGTGGAACTGGCTCATTGATTCTAGCATTTACTGATTTTTATCAGTAATAATGTGGAAATAAATTGCCACAATTTTTAATGCTTTTGAGGCATGTAGGTGTACAGACACAAAGTCTTCACTAATGCAAATATTAATACCCAAAAAAGTTTAATGCAAAGCAGATGACTCCAGGTGAGGAACTGGGGGGGGTCTAGTCCTAATTGTACTTTGCGTATTTAGTTCTCTTTGTGGGTGCATTTGATAGTAAAACATTGCACATTAATTTTCTGGAGGATTCAGGGCTTGCTTGATGAGCTCACCAAGTTTCAGTAATCTTCTTTTCTCCTCAAGTATGTGCCCTCAGAACTACTTGATTTTCTCAGTCACTTGACTCACATTCACCTACCTGGGAACCCCAAGCGTAACAATTCATTCTCTTGTGTGCACATGTTCTGCCAGGCTTATAAGTGCAGTGAGTGTTTATGTCAGTGTGAGTAGTGAGAACTTGTTTATTTCTGAAAGGTTTCTAGGAGATACAGGTACATAAAAACTGATGGTGCTATGTCTGACTTCATAAATAATTCTTAATATGTTTTAATCCTCTTTTTTATCTTACGATATAAAGAGTATATTAAAAAAAAGATACTGCTTCCCTGTAACTGATGAATAAAGTGGGACTTGGAAAAGTGTAACATTCTGTTTATGTAGCACAAAAGCAAAGCACATGGCACAGCTCAGCCTGGAGCAGCCCAGCTGTCTGGTTTCTTGCAGTAAGTTTTGGTTCCCTTTGAATGGAAAAAAATTTTTAGTTATTTTTCTTTTAATTTTTGTACAGGCAATGAATGAAATGAATGGGAAAGAGATAGAAGGGGAAGAAATTGAAATAGTATTAGCAAAGCCACCGGATAAGAAAAGGAAAGAACGTCAGGCTGCCAGACAGGCCTCCCGGAGCACTGCGTGAGTGTCCCCCTCGCACCGTGGTAAAGCTGCACAGTGGGGCTGTGCTGTGAAACAGGGGCTGGTCTAGAAGAACTGAGTGACTTGACTTGACTTTTCTCCAGATTGCATATTGTTAATCAACAAGGGCTAATGTATACTGTAGTTTGGGTTGTTTTTGGAGATAAATAATTCTGTGCTTCTTTTTCTTTACTAGGTATGAAGATTATTATTACTACCCTCCGCCTCGCATGCCACCTCCTATTAGAGGCCGAGGCCGTGGAGGAAGAGGTGGATATGGCTATCCCCCAGATTACTATGGCTATGAAGATTATTATGATGATTACTATGGCTATGACTATCATGACTACCGTGGTGGCTATGAAGATCCCTATTACGGCTATGATGATGGCTATGCTATAAGAGGAAGAGGAGGAGGAGGAAGGGGTGGGAGAGGTGCCCCTCCACCACCTAGGGGGCGGGGAGCACCACCACCAAGAGGTAGAGCTGGCTACTCACAGAGGGGGGCACCCATGGGACCGCCGAGAGGAGCCAGGGGGGGGAGAGGGGGCCCCGCGCAGCAGCAGAGAGGACGCGGTGCTCGTGGAGCCAGGGGCAACCGTGGGGGCAACGTAGGAGGCAAGAGAAAGGCAGATGGGTACAACCAGCCTGATTCCAAGCGCCGTCAGACCAACAACCAGCAGAATTGGGGCTCCCAACCCATCGCTCAGCAGCCGCTCCAGCAAGGTGGTGACTATGCCGGTAACTATGGTTACAATAATGACAACCAGGAATTTTATCAGGATACTTATGGGCAACAGTGGAAGTAGACAAGTGAGGAGGGATTGAGAATATTGGAAACATAGAATTGGCTATAGCTCTACATCTTTCAAAAAAAAAAAAATTGGCTTAATGTTTCATCCTTCAGTAGCGATTGGCTGCCATTTGTATTGGGCTGAAGAATCACTCTATTGTGTATATACTCGAGTCTCTTAGTTTTCTTTTTTCATAAACGCACTTGGACATTACTGGGCTTGCAGAATTCCTGAACTCCTTATGGGGTCTCAGTGCTTTTATCATTTTAGGCTTCACTTTAGCAGTTTAAAAGCAGGAATGGCACACTGTTCAATCATGATTTTGCAGAACCTCTGGTTTTGGACAGTTTCTTCTTCTTTTTTTTTTTTTTTTTGGATTTGGGATAGACTACATAGGAGTATGCTGTACATAAAAGTAAAAGCTAGTGCTTTGTCTTAGTAGTTTTAAGAAATTACAACAAATTAAGTTTTCTTGTATTGAAAATAACATGATTGTATGTTTTGCATTCCTAGAAGTAGGATAACTGTGTTTTTAAATTGTTATAACTTCACACCTTTTTGAAAATCTGCCCTACAAAATTTGTTTGGCTTAAAACGTCAAAGCCGTGGCAATTTGTTCCTTGATGTGATTGTATTTCCAATTTCTTGTTCATGTAAGATTTCAATAAAACTCAAAAATCTATTCAAAACATTACCTATTTCAAATTCAATTGTGTCCTAAAACATTATTTCATTGGTAATTCTTGTGAAAAATATTGTTTTCAAAGTATAACTGCCTATGTGAGTGATCAAATTCGTGCAAAATTTCCTGTGCTTTCCAACATGTAGCACTGTGGACATCAGACTGAAAACTAGGAGAAATTACAGACAGCCCAAAAGGCACTCACTGTTTAATTGCTGTTCAATAATTTATCGGCATCTAATTCTGAAACTTTTTATTCCTATTTAAAAGTGTTGAATTGTATCCAAGCATTCACAGAGATCTAATTTAAATCTAGTCTTCTAATGTAATGTGGAGAAGGAAGCAGATCCTACAATGGTGTTAATTTTGTTCCTTTGGTGATGCCCTGTGGAGTCCCTGTGGAGGCTGTTCTGGTAGGATCCAGCCTTATTGTATAATTGAGTGTACAGACACACAGGGAAATTATTTTGATCTCAAGCATCTTAATCTAATCTCAAATAATATTTGACTAGGAATGAGAATTACAGCTTGGGTGCTATGGCACACTAAATTAATTTCTTGCTATTGATAACACGAACATACTCTCCAGATTCTGCTTATTTCTATCTTGACATTTTAATTTGATGTTCTGCCATGATGAACAATTTGCCTTAGAATTCTCCTGCCTTAAAATAAAGGCTGTTAAAAAGTTTAAGACTTTATCTTTTGAGGGCATTGCTAGCTACATTATATTATGTGTTGCTTTGACCCTTGTCTTGGACATTCCCAGATGTCAATTTTAACTGGCAAATCATGACATTACTCTTGTGTTGCATCTAAGCCATTCTGTACCACAGTGAAGAACATTTGCTTCTCAAGAAAAGAGAGAAACAAACGGATTTATACTTTCTCTAAAGAAAACTATTGCCGGACCTCTAAATATCCAAATCCAATACATTGCTCATACTTGATTTACAGCATTCCAAACACAGACTATTGAGGAAGTTAAACTTCAGTGGTCATACTCCTCCCTTTGTCTTCTATTCCTGTCTGGTGTCTCAAGTGTGTTATGTCAGAATATACCCAGTAAGATGAGCCTCCCCACACTGTGGATCTGGAATGGGATTGCAGGGTTTGAGTTGTGACCTGAATCGAAGATGTCTATCTGCTTCTCAGAAATGGGTTTGCCCATGTCAGGCCCTTCCAATTAATAGAATTGGTCATAAATAGCTTAAAAGTGCTTTTAAAAAAATCAATATCTAGTATGTTGGGGTTTGGGCTTTTTTTTTCCCCCCCCTTGATAAAGTTAATGGAGCCAAATCATGTCCTCTGTTTCTTAGCTGAGCTGTGAACTCAGAGGGCTATGGCCTGAGTATACACTTCAGGCTTTTGCTTGTGATAAGGATGTGGTTTGTAATTCTGTTCTAACACAAAGTATTGCTGCCCTATCCGTATGACTCTGGTAGTTATACAGCTCGTGTAGTGCTGAGCAGAACCCTGTAGTCCCAATCAGTATTGGCTTTTCAGTATTCATTGTAAAGGGGATCTAGTACAAGGAGCTTGATTGGAATCATATTTCAAGTCCTCTCCATCTTGGAAGAAGGTAGTGTTCCCATATTGCACATGTTAGCTAGGAGAGGTGAGGTGCTAGTAAGTGCTGTGGGGGAGTGGGGAGGAAGTTAAACACCTCAGTTATAGTGGTTACAGAAGAGCTGAGAAACAATAATGTTTAAATTGTTTTCCTCAAGAACTGTAAGGTTGCATCTTGTATTTACTTTTCCCCAAATCATCATTTCTACTAGTAATTTTATTAACTATGTGGAGCGAGCTATTAATTTTTATAATTGAAAATCATAACAGTTAAACTCAGTAGAAATTTATGTTTGCAGGATATACCAGGTTCTTTGATTTACATGGTTTATGGCTACTCAAATTCACCTTTTAAATTTGCAGCAGTACTTTTATTTAATCCTTAGATAAGGTGTGCTACAGCTTACTTGAATAGTGGTGTGTGCTGAACTTGAAGAACTTAATGAAATGATGGAAAAAAATTATCAAGCAAAGATACTGTAGTACAGTGGAAAACTACCATGCCTGACTCAAAGGAAGAATTTCTCAGCACAATTTTGACATCTAGTTTAAAAATAAATTTAAATTTATTCTTGTGCATTTCTTTTGATTGTTTCTTCAGTATAACTTAGCAAAAATCCTCTATAATATGTTGAAAATGGGTTTCAACTTGCACACCAATATTCAGCTTTTATGAGTGTCCTGCTGGCATTGGAGGAGGAGCCATGAAATGGAGTTTTAATAATCATTTGATCACTCATTTATAGCAGTTGCTTAAATGTCTGTACTGATAAGGTGTTTGACTTAAGAAGCAAGTTACCAGATTCCTAGCAGTTCCAAAACTTGAGCAAAATACTTTACAGCTACTGTGTTATTATATACTTAATTTCACTTTATTAACAATTTAGTTTACTAAACTCAACTTAAAATTTTAGTATTTCATTCAACATAGTTTGCATTTTTTCAAAGTGTTTTCTAGCAATTGTTTATTTTTAAATCTCACCTTCTGTAGTCTGATCATTAAAGAATGACAACTGCATTGCTTAAACCTTTCCAAAATAAACTCAAAGTAGAAGATCACCGCATGATTTTGGTGACTCTGTATAAAAACCTGACCACTTTTTGTCCCTTCCATGTTTGGACATTAAGCCCATTTCTGTAATTTGAACTACACAGAAAAAAAAAATACAGAGGGCACTCTTATTATAAGGCTAGGAGAGAAATAAATGTGAAGTGCTGAGCAAAAAGTCTTAAACCTCTCAAAAACATTTGGTACCAAGACCCATAGACCCTACTGGATGAATGTATTTTCAGCAAGAATTAATTGTTATCCAAAAGTGCTGGTGGCCCATCCATAGAACAGCAGGGACCTCTCCTAGAAATCTGTCATCAGCAATCTTTGATCATGCATGACTTGAGGTGGAGTATGTGTGTGATGAAGGATTGCTTGTAAGGTGGAGGTTGTCAGTGGAATTCTGTCATTCATGTGACTTATGTGAGTAGCTCAGAGCCTTATAGAAAGAGTGTACCACGTTGTGTTCCTGTTTTTTCTAAACAACAACAAAAAGAAGTTAGAGCTTCTGTTAACTTAGAACTTGAATGAAGCTGTTGTAGTCTATTGGCTTAAAATGTCCTTTGAAACCCAGAGCAGTTCTGTTGAGCATGTATTAGTTGATAAAATGTGTAGAGTAGGGAGAAAAAAAATCACTTGTACTAAAGGGAAACCCTAAGTTTTTGGTCTCATTCAAATAAAATAGTCAAGGTGGATCTGCGATACTTGGTTATTGATCAGGAACTTCTGAAATTTTAGAACAGGAGAATCCCTCTGAAGAAATGTTGTTTTAACAACTTGGAGGTTACCAGAAGCTCTGAAAGACAGTTCAGAATATATTTTCTGATGTCCAGAAATCTGCAAGTGTCAATTTTGTATTTTAACTCCTTCCTTTTACCTGACTATCAGGGAAGCGTGGTTGAGGCTGACCTGACATGTCATGATGTCGACTTGCTAGGTGGGGTTCGCAGGGGACATTAACCTTGGAGTTATAGGTAAGAAAACTTTCTTTCTCATTTCCTTCAGTAAGGTGAAAGGGTTGGTGTGGGAGGAGGGAGGATATGAGCTCCACAGAACTGAGCACTGGAGTAGCTTTCAAAATCTGCCATTACCATGGAGAGATTGCAAGTGTGGAAGGTAAAAGTTGAGGTTAAATTTGTCCATATTCAGGAGAGGCATGGTATAGGTTCTTGAAAATTAATTTGAAAATAAAGATGACTTGCACTTCAGAAGAAAGGTGGATGCTCTTTTAGGAGTGCTGGAAGCATAACACATTTTGAACATTTAAATTTTTCCTCTCTAATTAAATCCAGGTATGGGTTGGATTTCTTTCCCCACCTGTGGAAAAGCAAAGAATTTGCAGCACACTTCTTCAAAGCTTAAGAATGCTGTTAAGAAAAGTGTCCGAGTAGATCTCTGGAAAATAATAAAATTTTGCCTTGGAAATAACAAAACTGGCATATCATGAGTTTGAATCATTTATGTATTGAACATGATAATGCTTAGAAGGCACTAATCAAGAGAGAATGGCTTTTGTACCAAGGGACAGCTGTAGTTGATCCCATTATAAAATCCCACTGGATTTTAATAATCATCTCTTTTTGTGGAGGGCATCTGTTGATTCTAGACAAACAAATAGCAAAAGCTGAAGAACAGGTTTGCAAATCAAATACTTGGACGTGTTGAATTCTTCATGGCACCTGCTCATCTTGCACCTTTCCTCAGCCAGCAGACTTGTCTTTTCCTGCTTGTTCATGCAGTACTTGGAAAGGAGCAGAGAAGTTGGAAAAGCTTACTAGGCTAGAGGAGCATTCCAGGTGCAGTCATTGTTTACCGTGGGACTGAATAGCATGCCAGTTCTGACACCAACTGCAGAAGAAATGTGCCTGGTGAGTACAGGTATTTTGTAAGGAATTTTCAGAAATGAAGTATTTGTTTCATTCCAGATAAACCTTACTTGGCATACCACGACTTGAGAGCAGTTATGATCACACAAAGTCATCAATGTTGTTTCACTTGAAAGATCATAAACAGAAAAAAGAGGATCTCTTAATTCTGGATTTTCCAATCTGCATGTCCCAGAGAGCTGCTGATAGTGAGTGTAGTAGGATGTGTTGCACATGCTCAGGTGGCATGTCTCTGGGAGAGGATGGCAAGGTCCCTACAGGAGAAAAAGCAACTGAATGGATTGGCTTTTGCACATGTGGAATTTGGAGATAGCTGGAAATAATGGCAATGGGACATGCTCCTTTCATAAAACCTCAGTCTCTTACCAGTGAAGTTTGAGTTTCAAACACAATGTCAGTATGTATTTATGTGATTGTAAGCTGCCAAATTGCATTAAAGGGAAAAAAAAAAAAAAAGTAAAGCAGACCAAATTCTGGCCTCCTTGCTTCAGACACGAGCTTCACTTTTTTCCTTCTTTAGCACCAGTGAGCATGAGTCTTGTCATTGGATTCTCCTCTTCCTGCAGAGCTTGTGTAAGTGTAGGATACACAGTTTTTTCTCCCTCTGTTTTTAAATCTTCACAGCACCCTGTGAGAGGTGATTGTATTTACATTTTAATTTCGAGGAATGAGCATCCATTGTATCAGCACCTGGTCACATGACATTATTCTTTCTGACATACCTTCAGACATTTCACATTTGGTGTGCAGAAGGTGCACACCCAGCTGGAATTTCAGACGAGATGTGGTGTAAGCATTAATTTCATGATAGGAGAGGAATCTAATTCTGGAGAGCATTCAGCTATCTTAGCAATGGATGCTTCTTTCTGTTCTGGAATTCCATGCTGTGCTGCTTTAACTGCTGCAGGAAAAGAGAAGTGAAATGCTGCATGGGCTAAAAGTCCTGTGATTAAAAATAGATGCAGTTCTTAAAAAAAGCCAAAATCAACCAAACAACCTTTACAAAAAACCCAAAGTCCCAAACAAGGAAAGACAGCGTGGCTGTGCTCACAGCATCCTGTGGACTGGGCACCTTTTCCTTCCCTCCCTGGGAAGGGCAGAGGAGGTTGCAGTAGTGTCCTTGCAGGTAGGTGGTTGCTGATCAGGTTTGGGATACACCCCACTCATGCAGCAGGTCAGGACCAGCTGGATCATTTTCCAGTAAATGTGAGTTATTGGCAGGCATGGCTCTAGTCTGACATCAGGTCTGGGGCCTCTTACCAAATTTTGCTCTGTGCCACTCCAGGAAGAGGAAGAGAACTGTGAATTCTTTTTGCTTTCTGGTTTTGCTGGTATGGCCACTTTTCAGGTGTTTTATAAATCTGTTCATGCTGCAGTGAGTGTTCTCTTCCTACCTTGGAAGCATCCTTGATGCAGTATCAGGAAGGGCAGAGTTGAAAGGGCTGTGGTGAGGAGTTCATGGAACTGCTGGGAATCCAGAGATCTTGTACAGTGCTAAAAATTAGGCCAGGAGAATATTAGCACCCTAGCATTCTGCAAGTCAAGTTCAACAGGGTCAAAAACTGGAGGAGTGTAGATCATAAAAAGGTCCTTTAATAGCCAGATAGCTGAGCAGTAGCTCATAAATAAGGACAGTCCTGCTTATCCCATTCTGCTTACTCCAGAAATTTGAGCAGCCACCTTTATTCTCCTGTTTCCAAACAGTTCTGGATTCGATTTAAAATGTTTGGTGGACACAGCTTTAAAGATGACTCTTAACCATAACCATTTCTGTCAAATTTGTTTTTCTGGCCCGCCAGTTTTCCTTCATCTGTTATTTAGGGGGTCGCTACATAAACCCTATTAATGAATACCTAGTCAGTCTTTATACTATACATGTTGGTTTTGATTTCTGTAGCTTTGGTTTTCAAACTGCTGTACATTTGCAGGATGCTAATACATTGCATTACATCTGATAATCAGTCTGTAGGCTTTTTGATAGAGCACTGCTGAGCTGAACCCATAGGTCAGAGACAAAATTCGGTTTCAGGTTGAAGAGTGAGTCTGTAGCAGTTCTCCTGGTGAACTTGCCAGCAGGATTTCTCAGCTGCTTCTCATTCAGATCCTAAGTGGTACTTTGACCATCAAGCAGTTCTTGCTGCTCTCATGCTGGACAAACCAATGATTCTGAGTAGAGACATTGAATTTAAGGTTCCTGAGAAATGAGGATGCTTAAACCCTTAATGGTAGCATTGTAGCTTCTCACTTCTATTCTTCCTTTCCTCTCCCATTGTTGGTTGGATGTTCACCTGTATTTGTCTCCTTATGTAGAGAGAAAGAGGAGAAAAGCATTTCCTACAGTGTCTTGGATGTGTTGAGCCAACAAGGTGCTGGTGCAGATGCAAAGCTCTGTTGCAAGGTTTGAGATTTCTTTAAGTGGACCTTGCTGTTTTCCAAATGATTTTTTGATGTGGTATGTAAAGGTAAAAATACTACAGGATTCTTCAAATTTCTTTGATATTATTCCTTACCTACATGAAGTATGAGAACTTGAGTTACTAATTTTGTCAGCATTTTGAGATGATAGATGTTGCAGAGAACTGTAGGCATGCACTTAGGAGCTAATTTGCTCATAAAATCATTTTATGCAAAAAGCATTCACATTCATCATGTTTGTGAAGCATTAGAACATATGTTTTCTTCAATGTTCTGGTAAACATTAAATCTTCTCTATGTTTGTTTTGTGGCAGTTAATAGAAAATAAATGTGCTTTTTTCCCCTCTTCTTTTTTACTTGACTGACTCTTGGTTGTAAAGTTTTTGCATTTTCTCTCACATCAAATAGATGTTTTCTTTTATGTGCCTTAGGAGTGGGTTCAGAAGGGTTTGCAGTGTAGCATGTAAAATCTAAAGGTCACAAATTAAATCTATTTCACTGGGCCAAAGTGGGGTCTGTGCAGTGAAGGCTGCACCTTCCCCACTGTGGGAGGCTGTGTGGCCAGAGAGGTACCTCCACCAATGTAGGTCATCTTTGTGCTTTCATTGGAAGTAGCTTGAAAAATCCTTTTAGCAGCTAGGCTGAGATTTAAAATAGAAGCAGCTAAAGAACATCAAATGTGTGAATGTATCAGTAGAAGTTGCTGAAATAAGATACAGATGTGCAACTATTTGAGTAGCTCTTTGTGATTTTTCTGGGATTTTTATGAGATGTGTGCAGTGTGGGATGGGCAGAGTGTTTGTTTACACATATGGAAGAACACTCATGTGGTTGCTCAGCTCTTAATTGCTGTGATTAGCTCCACCCCTTCTTTGACCAAGGAATAAGTAGTAATGGAAATTTTCATTTCAGGAATCCATGAAAAGCAGTGCTCTTCTGTTCCAGCAAAGTCTAGACTCTAGCATAATGGTTTAGAGTCCAATTTTGTGGGAATAATCATCCTTCTTCTCAGAGGCAACACTTGAAATGTTTTTTCCTTTAACTTCAGTAATTCTCACTTGTTTGAACTTTGTATACAGATTCTGTGTCTCTAATTATACAAAGGCCATATGTTTGAGTTCTTGGGATTCAGGTGTGGTATCCTGACTTTCCATGAAGATTATTTCTGCAGAGTAGAGTTTTTTGGCATTCTGAAGAAAATTGGTCTATTTTTTGGTAGACTTGTCTTGTTTGAACTGTCAAGTGCAACTAAAGCCTGTGTCTGCAGATAGGATCTGAGCAGTTCCTACTGAGATTGGCTATTTTCAGTGTTGCTTTTATGTGAACAAAGGGTGCAAGTGAATTAGCTCAGAAAGTTTTCTACTCACTCTTCCTACAGAATGACTGACCTTTGGAAAAAGAGGGGGCATCAGACATTTAGGAAAGCAGTTGTACATTAGACCAGTAGAGGCAGTCTTTTCACTACTGCATGAAATCCAAATTCAAAGTAGCAACTTTCTTATATCCTGGGTAACCAGGAGAGGAGCAGGAAGTACTAACACTAAATAATACCTGTGCTGTCTTCTGTGGCTGTTTCAGTTTGAGCTTGAAATGCAAAGAAATTGTGTGTTTTGCATCTTTTTAACCATGGTGTATTTCTTACAAAGCCTCTAGTAATAAGTTAATTAATCCAGGACAGACCACAGGGATATTTGGTGTAAGTTTTTTTTTTTAATTAAAAATGCATGTTTTTCAGATACAGAGCTGGATCTGGCCATAGAGACTGTGAACTTTGCTCTTGATGTAACAGAAACAGGGGGTTCATAATTCACATTGACTCTGTATTGTCATGTACTGTGTTGGTAGGTGAAAATTAGATAATGATGCCTGAATTGATTATTGCCTGAATTAGAAAATTAGATAATGATGCCTGAATTGCCCCTCCTGGGCATGGAGGAACTGCAGTATATAAATATGGAAGAAGACTTCCAGGAGGAAGTGTGGGATTGGCACAGCCAGGTGGATCTCAAGCAAAGACAGACTCCTTTTTGATGCACAGAACCTCTGCCTGTGTTAGCAAAAAATTCTTCTCTGTTCCAAACTGAGACCACAAAACCTGTAGTGAGAAAAAACCCCACAATCAGACTTTAATACCAAGAGCCTGAGAATGATTGCAGTTACTTGCAGAGATAGGATTGCTTGATGAAAATTGAGATGTAAGTGTGATTAGATGTTCATTTGCTTGTTACACTCATGGTTCAGTCCTGTCCTTAACACAGTTCAGCCAGTGCAGGTGTCTCAATGCTGCCTGTAAGAAGATGGCTGCTGGCAGAATGACAGGAGAAGAAAAAGCCTATGGCTGTGTAAATGCACACTTTTTTCCCCCCCTCTCTATTAGTTGTCTAAATAAGCTTTTTTAGAAACTATAGTTATTAACATCAATCAGAAATCAGGCTCTGAAGAAGTTAAAACTCATTTTTATGTCTTAGTACACAAGTGCCTGGACTCCTTTATCTACTAATAATCTTTTAGCTTCCATTCTCCTCTCATAATCCCTGAAGAACATTCATGATGCCATATGAATTGAGTTGGTAAGTTACCTCTCCTTGTATGTGTGAAGAAGTTTGATTGCTGGCTTTCCTGAAAGGATTTCAGGACTTCATTTATGCCATCTGCTATTGTAGCCTCTGCACACACACACGGATTCTAAAGCTGTGGCACAGTATGAAATCAGTTGGAGGCTGGATATTCTTTTAAATTTACAAAAATCTGGCAAAATTGCTGTTTCCCTGTAGGTGGCTCTTGCCTGTGGCAGTGCTCTGGGTTGTAGCCTGCAGGGCAATGCTGCTCTTCACTGCCTGACTGCTGCAGCTGCTTTCTGATGTCTGGCAGAGCAGGAAACATGTGGAAAGGGATTACTAGAGCACAAGTATCAGTCACATCCTGGATTCTTGGGCTGGATACCATGCTCTTAAACTTGTTAGAATAATACCTGGAATAATCAAGATATGCTCCACTACTTAAATCAAGTTTATTTTTAGCCCAGTGGTTTTTGAATTGAAACTGCTCAGGCAAAACTGGTTTTTGAAGTATTTATAAATGTTTCTTTCAGTGTTGCATACAAATTTCAGCTGAATGTGGACTGAAGGAATTTGGGCATACAAGTAGATGGCTTCTCAGTGGCCCTTTACAACCTTACACTGAAGGAAAAATAAAAAAAAAGAAGAAATAACTGGCAAGTAGAGAAGTTGGACAGAAGATTATATGACTCCCTAGTTTCTTTTCAATATTTATTTTTACATTTTATGAATATTTTTCCTTTTGTAGGTATTTTCTACATTTCCTGGACTTAGGCTTTTTCCCTTTCAGTCTCTTATGGTTCATCATGCACCAGTAGTCAGCATGGTCAGAAGGCTTGGCTCATATTTACCTCACAGTTTAGAACTCCTTGCAAACATTTAAGAAGGAAAAAAAAAAATGCACATATTTCACATCTTCCTGTTTTTCTGTATTTTAAATTGAAGTGATTAGGAAGCTGGGTTTTAATGAGCTTTTAGTAGAGGTGAGATAGAGAAGTGTTTGTTTAACTGCTCATTATATTTGTCTGAAAACATCTTTTTGGGTCTCACCTGACTCAGTGCCTTCTCAGCTGCCTGCTGCTTTGCAAGGCTCAGGTGGAATATTTGTGGGACTGACACAACAAGAGAGGCAGAGGAGGATAAAAATCAATTGTGTTCTCAGAAGTGGAGCTCAGTGCCTGCTTTTTTCACGTGTGATTTGGGTTGGGAGAAGAATTGAACCAAACAGTTCTGGTGTTTTGTCCATTGATGCCTGGTGAAGAGCAGCACAGAGCTGCATGACCTGGCTGAAGGAGGGCAGCCCTTGGGAGCTGGAGACAGGTAAGGCTTTGGTGCAGCTCTCCCTTGCTCAGCCCTTGCTGTCTTTGTGCTTTACCTATGCCTGCAGCCTCTCTTTGGTCACAAAGGTGTCAGGCCCCATACACCTGCATCCTTTCCAGTTCCTCTTAGGGAAGTTCCTGGTCTTGCCAAAATCCAAACAAAAAGTGCAGCTTTGCCTGCAGCTTTGCAGCTTTTATATGTTTTGCTGTGGAGGTCTGGGCTTGTCTGTGTTTCCACTTCATGTGTGACCTTTTCTCTTTGGGCTTGGACCTTTTCCCCTTTTCATGATGGCTCTTCAAGGCTTGGTCTTCCAGCCTCCTACCTGGCTTAAATTTACAATAAGTAAAATATTTTCAGTCCTATTGTTCATTTTGGTAGGTTTTGTCCATGAATAGGACCTCCTGACATCTCTCAGAGTGCAGGGTAATGTCTGAGGTGTGGCAGTAGTAGGTGATGTTTGTTGATGGTGTTCTTTGATAGAGGTGATTCTGCTCCATTGACTCTGAAAACCTTCCCATTCCATTGAGGTGTTCCCATCTCTGTTGTGCTGCCTTCCTGGCACTGCTGAGTTGGAAGAGTTTCCATCTACCAGAGGTAACAGGAGGGATGAGATCAAGCCCTTTTTGGCTTTGTGGTTTTGCTTTGTTTTCTGAGCCCTTTCTGATACAAATTGCATATCTTGTGACCCAAGAGTTTTAGGTGCAGAAGTCAGCTTGGTTTGAGTGAGCTTTAGAGCTTTATATCCACACACTGATGGCAGGACCCCATCAACCTTCACAGCTTCTTGGAACAGTTATTTGTTGGTTGCATTCACTTGAGGGGAGTGATTTTCCTCTGGGTTCTTTGATCTCTGCTCTCTGGCCTGGGCTGGATCATCAGCCTGGCTTTGCTTATGCCTCTTGATCTCTTCAGGCTTCATTCATTTTTTAGAGAAATAGAATGTTGTGATCACTGTTCTTGAATCTTAAAATCTCTAGTTTCTCTGGAATTGGTTGTTTTGTATTCATGGCTTTTGGCTGTTAGGCTGAGGAAATGCTCTTGGGGAGTGTGGTAGTGCACTGCCTCCTGCAGTAGCACCTTGTTGGTGACACCGTGACAGGTATCATCTCTTCCACTTGCATAAGCAACACAAAATCTTGCAGCCTGCTTATTCATCATTCACTGAGCACATCAGAGTCATTTAGGACTTTAAATCCTTGCCTTTTCTTAAAAAAAGAGTAAGCAAACACCAGTTAATGTCACTGCTGCACAACGTTATGAATTGCCTGAGCAGATGTTAGTGAAATGACTGTTGCATTTTATTTCACCTGCAGGATTTTCAGGTTGATCCATCTCTGAACAGCTTCTCTCTCCTTAATGGCCAGTTTGGAAAAGATGATGGTCTGTTCCACAATAGCTGGGATTTCTTTTTATTCTGCATGATTAAGAGAAGCATCTAAAAAATAGCAGGAGGAACAGAATTAAAAAGAAGAAAGCCTTACCACTAAAGTAAAGAAATGTGGATATTCATTACCATGGACCAAACCTCCAAACTGGTACTCAGAAACTGAAGTGTAAAAACAGCTGAAATCAGCTCTGGCAGTATGTCACATTTCCTTTAGTGAGCTCCAGCAGTAGCTCAGGTGAACATCACCTGCATTCTTTTTTCCAGATTCAGTCCTAACTTTTAGCTTACAGATAATTGATGTAAAGGGTTGTAGCTTATTTTGAAAAAAAAAAAACCCAGTAAGGATCTTTCCAAGTCTGCCTCAGTAACGTGGGATATTTGGTGGCATGTGAAATAGGTGACTTTGCTTCACTTACCTTTGGCTTTATAGAGAGGCAGGAGGATGGTGTAACACCTGCTCATGCTCACTGCAGTTCTGTAAACAGTGTGTGTGAGAGTTGATTAACTATTTGCATATTACTACCTAGCACTCTCAAGTTATTCACCAGGAAGAGCCTTTCCTGAGATTCTGAATTCTGTTTTGTTCATGTTTGCTGCTTTTGTATCTGCTGAATGCCAGCTCCCTCTTTTCCATGGGGTAGGATTGCAGGATCTGTGCTCTTTGTTTTAATAACTTTCTCCTCTTTGAAATGCCATTATTTCTGGTCTGTTTTTAGATGATGAAGGATAGACACTGTGATGGGCACTAAAGCATGGACTTGGAGTGTGCACTCTGGTGGCAGGTACTCCTATCTGATCCCCGTGGTCTGATGTGTCTGAGGAGGGCTTAGGTGCTGTGTGTCTTAGCTGTGGTTTTCTCCATTTATTCATTTCAGTGTTGATTGAAATGTTTGTCTTTATTTATAGCATATCCAACAGCTGTGTTGCAACAGAGAAGGTAAGTTTAGAGCTGGGGGCAAAGGGGTTGACAAGCTCTGGCTAGTTAAACTGTTTTGGTTTTTTTTCTGATACAATCCTTAAAGTTTATAGGCAGATGGTGGATTTATGGACATTAGCTGCTAAAACCATTACAAAATGGCAAGAAACAGGGCATTTATTATATATTATATGGGGAGGACTAATCTGAGAATTAGATTTTTAACCATTCTTGCAGTATTTATTTGTCCTTTAAGATACAGATGCAAATTCACCAATCTGTTCAGTGAGATATTTTTCCTGTTCATTTTCCTGATTGAGAATTAGTGTTAATGTCACACTTGTTGCTAGAAGCTATTGAGCTGGTCATGCTCATTTCTCTCTGCTGAGCTCAGTGAATTTTGCTCTCCACTCTGTGATGGAGGATTGCTGGTTGCTGTTAGCTGTGCTTTAAAGACAAGAATTCCTGGGTTTGGTCAAGTTTAGGACATGTTTGTTCTAAAGCCTAACAAAAGCATTACCTAATATATATCTCAGTTCCCTGATGTGGGCTATAAGGGGCTTGCCTGTCAATACATCTGAATTACCTTGTTTTGACAGGTAATTAAATCTGGATCTCTTCCTTAGCTAACAAAGCAAACAGTCTCAGATATGCTTTGCTAGGCAGAATCATGTGTAGACAGCAAGGTTTTATTATCTGTGAGGAAAAATGCATTTATAAGAACATGAAATCTAGATGACCTTGAATGAAAACAAAGAAATAAAATTTTATGAGATACAGTATATTAATGCCCCAACTTGGATGTAGGATTTCCTGAGCAGTAATTTTGTTTTAACTGCCATTAAAGCTCTGTGTACAATCTGTACTTCTGCAGGAAATGTGAATTATCCCAGGGATTGGCTGGCTGCCTGAAGGACCCCAGTACCTGCCTTTCATGACAAGTGACCTGAGCATTGGTGTGCCCATGGTAGCAGTTCAGGTGGGTGTGTTACCTGTATTTGCAGACCTTTCTTGTTCTCTGCACTGTACCAGAAACTGCACGTGCCTTGTACAGTCTGTTTGGCCCTCTTGTAAAGTCTGGTTTTCCTAATAAACATCTTTTGAAGTCTTTGCTTTGTGGCTGATTTCCAAGGGTCCAAGTTCCCATGTGTTAGGTACATCCTTCTGATGTATTCTTTGGATCGTGCAGGGAGGAGAAGAGAAACTCATAACTGCTTCTTTTGAATAAAAACCTTATTTGAAGCTGCTGTGTCCACACAAGACCTTCACTAGTAGTTTCTCTGTTTTCAGTATTTTCTTGGAGTGTCCTGATGCTTAAGATCAGACAGAAAACCATTGTAAGCAAAATCAAAGCAATATCCCATGAAGAAGAATTAATTCTGAATGTTGGTTTGGGAGGTGATGGTGAAACAAATGGGAAGTTGTGATCTTGGGCTTTTGTTCCTGTGAAGTGCCAAGTCCTGTGGGGAATCTTCAGCCCCATGAAGGTGAACTACCTTGTGCTTACATGAATTCCAAGAGTTTGGCTTCATCCTGGCTTGCTAGTTTTTATTTCAAAGGAGGACTGAGAGGAGAGTAGGATGCACCCAATGGTGTGTTTTCAATATTCCTCCATTTGGATCTTTCCAGGGAGGATGGAAGATAGCCTGTGTGCCCATGCAGATCTGGTTTCAAGAGGTGAAAATTTGTGTGCATGTGTATATTGACTTCAAAATCCCTTCTTTTCTGTAGCAGTGTTCTGGCGTGTCATGGAGATCAGTTTGGTTTTGTTTTTCAGTTCAGCTGGGCAGACATTACCAGAATCCCTCAGAAACACACTGGATTTTCCTATGCTTAATCCTTTTTACATGCAGCATTGTACTAATCTTGCTGAATAGCAGGAATGTAGTTTCCTAACAACAGCTACTACAGAAGTGTAAATTAAGAAGCTGGCGTGAGGTTATTTTGGAGACTTGGCCATGAAAACAGAATTAGAGTTAATCCTATAACAAATATGTTTGGCAACTTAAAAAAACATCCAAAGCCAAACATGTTTGGCAACTTAAAATCCAGAAGTTTTGATGTTAGATTCAGCTCTAACCCTCCTCATACAAACAAAATCTTCTCAAATGTCTCATTTTGGCACATTGTGGTGTCAGTGCTGTGTGTGCAGTCCCTGAGCACAGGCCCTGGTGTGGCCTGCTGGCAGGCAGCTTGCTCCCTGGGAACAGGGTGGTGTGGTGTTGCATTCAATCAAAATTCAGTGAATGTCTCCTATTATGGAAAAAGTTTATCCTGTGAATAACCAAGCAAATCACTTTCATGGGGACAGAAGAGCCACTTTTCACCTAGGACTGGCCTGAAGGAATCATTGGCTACAGATGAGGAGCCGTCCCCAGCCCTGCGAGTCCACCAGAGCAGGAATAAACTCCTTCATGTTTGTGTTTCTTTGTGTGAATTCCTGCTTTTTCCAAAGGCACCTGTGACTTGGAAATGAACCTTGTGTGTAAGTTGGATTTGTGAGACCCCACCTGCAGTGCTGCATCCCCCTCTGTGAGGTCCCCAGCACAAGGAGGACAAGGAGCTGCTGGACAAAGATGCTCTGAGGGCTGGAGGCCCTCTGTTCTGGAGCCAGGCTGGGAGAGCTGGGGATGTTCACCTGGAGAAGGTTTGGGAGACCTCAGAGCACCTTCCAGTGCCTAAAGGGGCTCCAGGAGACCTAAACCAGAGTTCCATCTTCAGTTTTACTTTTTATTTTGCCCCCGACAATTTAACTTGATCAGTCATAGACAAAATTCTTCATGATGTGCAGTTCTTGCATTTTAAAAATTAACAAGCAGCTCTTTACAGGTGATTTTATTGCCACCTGCTGGAGTTCAAATAAAAAGTCATATTTTCTTCTTTTTTTTTAATATTTTGGCTACCTGAAATGCCCTTGGATGAGGACAGGTGCATTAGAGATGTACTTAAAGAAATGCAGGCTAACCTGTCCCTTACCAAAGCACTCATTGGCTCATCATTTTGTTTGTAAAGATCAACTGAGAAAACAACCGAAGGCCAATATTTGAATTTTATCTTTATAAGGAAATCAGAAAATTTTGGCAGTAGACAGAATTGGAAAATAGTTTGCAAATGTTGATGCTGTCAGCTGAGGTGGCAGATGTAGCCTGGGCTGCAGCATTGGGAATGGGGACATCACAGAGACAGGACAGTGCTGGGAAACTGGGACCTCCACCTCCAGAAATAAATGTTTCCAGACAACTGAGCAGCCTTGGTGATAATTTGGGGGATTTTTGCATTCCTGGGCCTGCCCTTCATCCAAGATGGGCTTTGGAATGGAATTGGACAACTCTGCAGTATCAATTTGTTACTAATCCTTTCTCCTGAGCTCTGCTGCTCTGAACTCCACTGCTCAAACTCTGCAGGAGCCAACACTGCTGGCAGCCTGGGTCACTGGGAGTTGGTTGTGTCAGTGCTGATGATTTTTGGTGACTGTGGAAGATGTGCCTGGAAAGCACACTCTAGCCAGGGTCACTACAAATTAGCTTCTTGTCCTATTGTGACCTGGGGGTGTACCAGGAAAATGAGTGCGAAGTTTCCTTTGGCATGGGGGGTTTGGAGGAACCTGACCCACCTGCAACTGATGTAAATATTAAATTAAACTAAAGAACAGCAGGTGACAATGATTATTTTTGTGTTGATAATGTCATGAACTGTCAATTGTAATCTAATTTAAATATGTGCTCTATGATCACTCCCAGTGCTCCAAAAATTTATGCTTGGTTTCTGCCTTAGACTTCACTGGTTCTGCTTCTGACTTCTGATGGTTTTTCCTGTATTTTCTCTCTATGCAGCTTCTTTTTACTTTATGATGAACTGGATTTCCTACAGAGTGTTGCAAAACATGAAAAGTAATAAAATCTCTTTGGTCATGACCTCCCCAGAGCTTTACACAGCTCAGGTTTTAGCCATAGTTAGTAGAGCCCCCTCTACCCATCCCTCAGGGACTGTGTGTCTCCAGAGATGGGCTGGGTTGGGTGAGGAGGGAACACAGAGGAGGCCACAGAGATGCTCTGAGGGCTGGAGCACCTGTGCTGTGGAGAAGGGCTGGAAGCAGCTGGGGCTGTTCAGCCTGGAGAAAGCTCCAGGGAGACCTTATAGCCCCTTCCAAGGCCTAAAGGGGCTCCAGGAGAGCTGAGAGGGACTTTGGACAAGGATCTGGAGGGACAAGGGGGAATGGCTTCTCACTGCTGGAGGGTTAGATAGGATGTTGGAGAGAAAGTGTTCTCTGTGAGGGTGGGCAGGCCCTGGCACAGGGTGCCCAGAGCAGCTGTGGCTGACCCTGGATCCCTGGAAGTGCCCAAGGCCAGGCTGGACAGGGCTTGGAGCAGCCTGGGACAGTGGAAGGTGTCCCTGCCCATGGAAAAGGGTGGAATGAGATGATCTTTAAGGTCCTTTCCAACCCAAACCATTCTGTGATTGTGGGTGGTACAGGAGCTCTGGGGCTCTCTGGGATGAGGAAGGCTTTTGGAGATTTGGAGTGTCAAGGCCACGGCATCCTAGGGGAGCTGGGACCACATCTGCTTCCCATGGCTTGCCCTGCCTTGGCACAGCCTGCACCCTTCCTCCATGGCCTCCCCTTGGAGGGAGCTGGGTGTCACTGGCCCTGCTCAGGTGTGTCCTGACCTCCCATCATCCCCTCTGTGGAAGCACCCACATCCATGGGAGAGCTCTTCCACCTGAGCATTGTCTGCTCTGAGGATCTGCCTCGTTATCTGGCTGCCACGCTGCTGTCATTGCCTCCCACACCCCACTTCTGTCACTGAGCTCCCTCCTACATCAAACCTTTCAGAGCCTTCAAGGGAGGGCTTCACTCTAAAGTTCTGTGAAATCTGTGTCCTGGCTGCCTTGGCTGGGAACCTACAGCTCTGCCTGCCTCTTGCTTTGGGAACTTCCAGTCTGGGGATTTCCTGGCTCCTTGAGCCCCTGGAGCCACCTTCTGGGGGGCAGCAAGTGTCTGATCACATTTGAGATCCTGAGGCCCCTTGAGTGCATTTAAATGCTTGGGGATTCATGATTGAAGTGTGGAGTTGCCCTCACCTTCCTTGTGCAGTGTGGGAATGGTTTCATGCCCCTGTGTACCTGTGCCTGGGCAGGGGAGCTGCTTCCCAGCCCCTCATCCCTTGAGAGCAGCCCTGGAGAGACCCACTCCAGCCCCAGAGGAAATTCCTGCTGGGGCTACTGCTCTGCTTTTTCTCTTTATTAATTGCTTATTAGCAAAAATAAGTGTTTTCCCAGTGGGTGGAAAGCATGGCCTCTGGCTGCAGCAGGCAGAATCTGCTGTGGGATCTGCCCAGACAGAGATTAATATATTCATTTGTAGATGTGATTGCCAAAGGCAGGGAGGTCCCTGTTCCAGGCAAAGCCCAGCTGGAGGCTGTGCCTGGGAGAGAGAGCCAGGCCCTGCAGGCAGGGACCTCCTCTCCCAGTGTGCTCCCTTTCAGCTGGGCTGTAGTTTTCTGTGCCTCACTGGGCTGGATGCTCTCATGTCCTTTTATTTGTAGAAGCATGGGACATACTGTGTTCCTACAGGATGAACACAGGAGCCAGCTATCACCTCCTAAGCAGGGATATCCCCCCAGGTGCTGGTCCAAATGCAGCCAGTGATGACCCTGGACCCTGGCAGAGCAGCTTTCCTCAGAGGCTGGGCTGGGGACAGTTGTTCCCACCTGCAGGCTTCTGGAGGACTCTTTCCCTCTCCTGGTGGATGTGTATCCCCTTGCACATGGCTGTGGGAGGGCTTGCCACTGCAGGAATGGCTCTGGACTGCTGGTTCCTCCTGAGCAGCAGGGTCCTGGCAGGAGGGAATCACTGGTGGGATAATGTGAGCAGTAACAATGCTCTTTCTGGGGAGATTTGTGCAATGGAGATGCTGTGACCTGAACACACAACTGCAGTGCATGGCTGGAACAGGACATGGCTGTGTGCTCTCCAGCCAGGCTGAGAGCTGCTGAAGAGAACCAAGTGGGAAAGCTTTTCCCCTGGGATTTGATTGCTTGCCACATTCAGAAACCTCTGAATAGGACAAGAGGTGTCACAGACATATTTCATGAAAAATCCTTTCGTTAAGATCTTTTCTCCTGAGAAGCTGAGAGGCCTCAGAAACAAAATGTAAACAATGATTATCTGCTGCTGTGGAATGCAACAGGTGCATCTTTGATTGGTCTCATGTGGTTGTTTTAATTAATGACCAAAGTCCAGCTGTCTCAGACTCTCTGGTCAATCACAAGATTTTATTATCATTCCTTCCTTTCCTGGCTAACCTTCTGATGAAATCCTTTCTTCTATTCTTTTAGTATAGTTTTAATATACCATTTTCTTTTAATATAATATGTATCATAAAATAATAAATCAGCCTTCTGAAACGTGGAGTCAAGATTCTCATCTCTTCCCTCATCCTGGGACTCCTGTGAACACCACCACAAAGAGGTATAGGCATATAGGCAGGACCTGTGTGTCCCCTCAGAGATGTTTCATTGAAGCATGGCCTTGCCTTCCCTCTGGTATAAGGGCACAGGACCCTGCTCCTGCTCTCCTGGCTCCCCAGGGCAGAGGAGCTCCAGCCCTGTGCTGCCCTGGCCCTTTTGGTCACAGGCTTGGAGGAAGTCACACTCCTGCTTTGGGAGGTTTGTGGGAGACAGAGACATGTCCTGGAGATCCCATTCCTGAGGACTGCCTCAGTCAGCAGCACCTGGGGTTGTTGCTGCTTTCCCAGGCACTCCCACTAAACACTTCTGTGGGGAGGAGAGGGATGGAGCAGGCTGGACTCAACAGCCTGAGTCCCATGTTTGTTATCCCTGTAAGAACTGTGCAGGACTCTTGCAGCCATCACATGTCACGGGTGTTGTCCAGCTGTGACAAATTCCATTTACCCAAGACAGTGGGGCTAGGGAAATCCACCAATCTTGGCTGCTTAGAAATCTTCACTGATTGCTCCTGGTGAGGGAGATGACTTTACAACCTCCCTAGGACACACACACAGAAAACCTCTGCAGCTGCTGGCACTGTGCAGGGTGGCTGCTGTGAGGAGCCACCAGGAAGCCACCTCATATCACCTTGCACCAGCTAGACCAGTGACTAGAGGCTCTGTCCTGGGGAGAGCATCAGCCCTGTCCTGTTGCTGCCCTGGAGGCAGGGGACAGGGCACCACTGGCCATCTGTGTCCTTGGTGGCTGTCAGGATCTGCAGCCCTTCCTGCAAGAGTTCCTGAGTGCTCACAGCTTGTGGCAATCACCAACCCAGCTGCTCAAGTGCTCAGAGGTTGTGGAATTCAGCACAACCAGCCATGGCTTGGCTGCAGCTTTTTGCTCTCACTTACTGGTTTTTGAAGTCTCGTGGTAAATAAATATCAGGGGTGAGACAGAGCTCAGGCTGGCTGTAGCCAGCGCCAGCTGGTCAGTGCTCATTGCAGGATAACAGCCTGAAGTTTTGGGGTTTGGGATAATTTCTTCTTACTTGAAAAAAAAAATTGTACAGAGAAGCTGTAAAATAAAACAAGTGTTGTTCATGTTCATGTTTTGTCTCTTGTTTTGACTGTCCAGGTGATTTGGGGTGAAGTGAAATCAGAACAGACGTGAGTTTGGGGGAGTTCCTGACGCAGGGTAGGATCTTAAAATATTTTCTGTGTAGTCCTGACATATTCTGCTGAAATGCTGTGCTGTAGCATCCTGGGAAGGGTGGTACTGCATATCAGAGAGGAGGAATTTGATGATTTTTAGGTCTACAGGAATAGAAGTAGGACAAATGCAAATGTGCTGGGTGAAGGGATGGTCCCTTCACAGAGTGATTTTGCACCATCCTGGGTCTGGAATGTGACACCTTCCAAAAAGGCACTTCTGAAAACCATGATGAAATGCATTTGCCCACAAGGCTCCTGCTACAGCCGTCTTTGTGCTGGCACAGCTGCCTGCTCTCAGGTTTACAGAAACCCTTGGGAGCACTCTGAGGAGCTCGTGGAAAGGTTTGGGGGGTCAATGCTGAGCAGCAGAGCAGGAAGGCTCTGCCTGAGCAGTGCCTGCAGTGGGAGCAAAGTGGGACTGTGGCCAAGGGGGGCACAGGAAGGCTGAGGCAGCCTGTCCCATGGAGCTGTGCCCTCCCACGGGCTGCTCCTGAGATGACAGCTTGGCAAACCAAGGAAAAGGTGTAGGGGTTGTTGTGGAAAGCAGGAATCAGCAGAATGAAACACGAAGAAGCCATTCCCTGTGGCTGCTCTGTGCCTCAGGGAGAGACTGCTGGGTGCACTTGGGCAAAGGAGAGCTTTGCTGTCCCTGTCCTGGACAACTCAGGTGTTCCTGTCACCTCTGCTAGCCTTGGGCCAGGCCAGCTGGCTCTCAGCCATTGCTCTGGCCATGGGCCTCAGGACTTCAGCCTGGCTTTCTGCTGAGAGCAAGGGTCTGTGTCTTGCCAGGACAGGGACATGGTACAGAGCTGTCCCCATGGTCTGTGTCCCACTGGGTCAGGCATGCTTGGGGCTGGAGTGCTCTGCTGCCTGCTTCCAACAAGGGCTGGGGAAAACCTGGCTCTGGTGCATGCAGGGGTGGGATGGGAGGACAATGACCAACTGGTAGAGACCTTCCAGCAGTTCCTGGGCTGCTCTGGGAGCTGTCCAGAAGTCAGGCATCAAATAGCACAGGGTTATGCTGCATCCAGAGGAGGAGGCTTGTGAATGAGAGAGGAACTCCCAAACTCACTGGGAAGCTGCACTTGGATCAGGCTGACCAACAAGGAGAGTCAGGGGACAGGAGGTGCCAGGATGGGGTGTGCAAACATGGCAGGTGGAGCTCTCCAGAGCCCTCTAAGCCGTGCAGTGCCCTGCACAGGGCACACATTCCTCACCTTCCATGCCAATCTGTTCTTCACCTTTAATTCCAGCCTCGGTGGGCAGTGGGAGGGTTTTGATCTTCTATTCCCAAGGCATTTACCCTCGTTCTGTTTATCCCAGGCAGGTATTTGTCAGTCACCCTGGGGTGCTGGTGTTGATGCTGCTGTGCTGAGGTGGAATGCTGGCAGGTGCTGGGAGACAAAGGAGTGGCTGTGAGCTCCTGCACTGAGGGAGGAAAGGATGGCTGCAGGGAGGAAATCTCTGGCTGCTTACGCTGCAGAAATTGTCAGGTCAGCTTTGGGCAGAGCAAGTGTGAGGGATCAGAGCTGAGGACAAGCTTATGTGATTGTAGTTCAAAGTCAGCCCCTGGGATTTAAAAATCTGATTTGATTTAGGAGTAGCACTGCAGGGTGGCCAGTGGAACTGGACAGTCACGTGAGGCTCTTGGATATCAGAGTCCTGAGTTACAGGAGCTGTGATGTGTCACATTTAAGGCCCATTAGCCCCTGAAGTGTCTCAGTCTTCCTCACAGATGCCAGGAGAGAGCTGAAATCCTAGTTTTAAATGAGGACACCAGAAAGCACATTACACCAGCCACCTGGTGTGAGGAAGCCACTGATGCTGGGACATGTCACACACCTCCAGTGCCACTGCCACGTGGTGCCACGTGCTAAGGGAACATTGAGGTCACGTTAGTCAAATAAGAGGTTCAACAAATAACACAAAGCCCTTTTGGAGTGAAGTTACAGGCCTAAAAGCTAAAGGAACATTGAGAGCTGGCTCAGGAAACAGAGGGACATTGGAAGGGCTAAAGCAGGAAAGGTGACTTGTCACAATAGGACACAAAATGAACAACATGCACAAAATGAGAGCCCAAGGTAAAAGGAGGGTAGTTTATTTCTGAACTCCAATATTTATAGACTTTCAAAAGTGACCATGGATTGAAGGATGAAATTGCCACCTCTCCAGCTACACTCATCAAACCAACAGTCCATCAATTCTCTCCTCCTCCAGAAAGGAATGCAAAACAATCATTATTTACATGAAAAGTGCATGAGAAATTCCATTGCAAAAATACAAACATCAGAAGGCTTAGGAGAACTTAGAAGAGCAGGGAGACAGTGACTGCTTTGTGCAGCAGAGAATAGGGAGCCCAGAAGAGAAGTGACTTTTGCCATGGCCTGGTTTGGCAGAGGGTTTGATTTGCCTTGTGCAGGGCCAGTGAAATGACAAAGTCACATGCAGCAGTGTTTGATGAAAAATGGAAACAAAAATCTTGTTAAAGATATAACAAAAGAACAGACCAAAGGGTACAGGACTTGCAGAAGGTTTGAAGCCTGTGTGAAGATAACATAGTGGAATCCTCTGCCTTTTGTTGTTAAAGCCCTGATGACTACTCAGCAAGGCTGGGAAAGCTACTGCAAGTGAGATCAGTGTAAGAAAAGAGATCCTGATTTTGCCAAGACAGCAGAGGGTCTAAATTTGACTGAGATCCTAGAAACTAAGAAAAGTGCTTTAAAAGAATACAAGATGTGCTTGCAATGCTCTTTAAATCCCTGGCCTGTCCATGCAGTGATGCTGCCTGTAGCATCTGTTTGAGGAAGGTAAACTTGCAGGGAGGAGTTCAGAAAGGAGCAGCAAAGTTAAACAAGAGTTAAGGAATAACTTTTGTGGGAGAAGTGGCTGAATACATTGGGACAGCTCGAACTGCACAGAAGATGCCTCAGGAGTGTGTTCAGGATTATCCCATTTCTATTGAAGGGCTCGAATCTCCCATTTACCTCTTTCAGAACAAGAGCTGGGGATGTCAGAAGCAGCTGGTGGATGTGAGCCAAACCACAGCTAGTCCTTCTCTTGGCACACAGAAACACAGGGATGTGGTTGGCTGGGGAAGGTCAGAGGTACCATGGATATTTTTGCCCTCTACTAAGGAGAGGAATGATGAGGAGGACTCCATCTTATCAGAAGGCTAATTGTTCCAGACTGCAAGGCAAGATGTATTCTGTTACCATCTCTATGGCAGCTGTCTGGTGTCAAGTGAGCAATTTCTCCTTATCTCTCTCTCTGAGTGATCACAATCACCTCTCACTCGGCAGGAGACCCCTGCTGATAACAGGCCATGGAATGTCCCTGCATGGCTGATAAGAACTGCAGCATCCCACTGGGAGATGTGAGCCCAGGGGGAGGAGCCAAGCATTCCCACCAGGATAGAATCTGGAGATTCCCGAGCATTCCTACCCGGATAGAATCTGGAGATTCTGGAACACCAGCACGGCTCCTGCACTGGATTCCCAGAGGAGCAGCAGCTGCCTCTGCCCCTGGACCTTCAGAGGCAGAGTGCACCTTTCTCCAGGATCCCTGCTCCAGCAGAACCACCCCTGGCACTGCAGGAGGGCTGAGCCACAATTCCAGTGGGACTGCTGCCAGCACCCTGACCCACAGGGTGTCAGGCTGCGTTCTGACTCTGTCAGTGTTGTTCCAGTGTATTGCATTTGTTTTATTTTAGCCTTTTATTTTTTTCCCTTCCCTATTAAAGAGCTGTTATTTCCCTCTCCCATATTTTTTGCCTGAGAGCCCCTTAATTTAAAGTTCATAGCAATTGGGAGGGGTGGGGAGGGTTTGCATTCTCCATTTCAGGGGAGGCCCCTGCCTTTAGCAGGCACCTGGCTTTCCAAACCAAGACACTGACTAATTACTTTATTATACTATATTATTCTATATTGCATTACACTGTGTTGCATTACATCTAAACTGAATCTGCCAAGCACTCAACTGCATTTCTCTCTCTGTATCTCTCTCTCTCTCTCTCTACCTGTCCCGACACACACACACAGCTGGATTCCATTGGTCAGTGAATCACAACACTCACACCAGAATCCAATGATCAATTCCCTTCAGGTAAGCAATCTTCCACAGTGCATTCCACTTGTGAACAACACAGGAGCAGTAAATGAGATAAGAATTGTTTTTCCTTTCTCTGAAGTTCAGAGAATGTGAATCCCAGAAATATTCTTGGGAAGAATTGTGCCTTGCTTTTCTCTGTGAGGGGAAATGTAGTGACACGGAGGGTGAGGCTTCACATGCTCTTGGAAAATGATCTGAGAAGAGCACAGACATCATTTCCAGTCCAGGAGCCCCTGAGCCCTGGATGGGTGCAGAGAAGGGTCCTTTGGGGAAGCACCACAAAGTGCTGCCTTTGGTCAGCTGAGCTGCTCCACGGAGGCAGAGGGTGCTGAGACCCACAGGTCATGCCATGAGAATGTGGGATGTCACTCCAAAGCTGCCAGCTGCCAGTGGTGGGGGAAGAAGGAACCTGTGCAACCAAGAGCCAGATGAGAGAGCTGCAGCTCCTCCAGCTGCCTCCTCTTCCAGCTGGTGGAGGAGGTCAAGGCAGCATCAGAGAGGGAGTCTCCCAGGCAGCCTGCGTGCTAGGGGAAGGTTGTCCTGCAGGTGAGTGGGTCACACTCCTCTCTGTGACCTGGGGGCCCAGCCCAACATGTGGCAGGGCACGATGTCTAAATGTGCAGTAAGAGCTTGGAGAAGAAAAACTCCCCCCAGGGAGTGCACCCATGGGCCAACAAGAGCTGGGTTAGACAAAACCAAACCTGAGCTGGTTTGGGGGACAGCCCTGCTCCACGGGGAGGGTGGACTGTGACCTGCAGGGTTCCTGCCACAGCACTGCTGTAATTGTGTGACTTGCCCCTCTGGGCTCAGAGGACTGTGTGAGAGGGAGAATGGAGGCTCAGCAAGCCCAGGTTAGCTCAGGCACCACAGGGGCAGGTGTACAAGGGAGTTTTCAGGCTGTCCCTGCCTGGTTAGAACCAGCCCTGAACTCACCCTGCAGAACCAGACCTGTGCCTGCAGCTGGTACCTGGGTTGTTATTGCCAGAGATGGTGCCCTGGGTGTGAACAAACTTCTTACCTCGAGGACACCCAACTCTCATGTCTCAGCCCCAAACAGCAGCTTTATCTGGGTGTTTTCCACAATGTTCCTCTGTCCCAGACATCTCCAGAGCCATAGGAGGAAGTTGGTTCTAAGATGACAACTTGGATAAATGAAAGTGTATTGTAACCACACTATGTTAAATAATGCAGCATATGGACAGCATGGAAGTTAATTTTTAAAGGCTTTGTCTGCACTAGTTCCTGATTGCTTTCTCATCTGTGGCATATTCTCTGACCCTCTTCCTCTCCATGTTGCTCAGATGCTATTGTTTCATGAGAATTTCTTAGAGTTATTGGTACTTTAATGTGGTTTTTTCCTATAGATAATCACTGTTGATTTCTTTCTGCATTAAAAATAAGATTATTGTGTAATTTTTCAGCATAATGTATTGGTTTCTTATGAGACAACAGTCATTGAGTTAAATTATTGATGAAGTAACATTACTCCTGCTAGAAAGTGCTGTGGCAGTCAGTATGTCTGAATTGCTCAGGATCAATAACAGGGTTCTGTCATGCCCTCAGTGCTCAGTGCTGACCTGGAGCCCAAACACAACCCATCCCAGCCTCAGTCCAAGGGACAGGCTGTGGGGTTGGCTGTCTGTCTCTGCCCCAACACGTGTAGGATGGTTCTGCTGCAGGCCGAGCTTCAAAGGACGAGTCTGGACTCTTTAGCTTTTCAGTCCTCAGATTGTTTGTCATTTCTTATCTACAAAATTTTCTTTCTGCCCAGCTGGGATCTGACCAGCAGGGCAGCCAAAAGCACTCTGACTGCCCATGGGGCAGCCTCATCTTTTTATAGTAAAAACTACATACAACATATTTACCTTTTATTCCCAATATCTCTCACCCTTATTACCAAGTGCACCTTCACCACAGACCAACCCACAAGTGCCAACGTCACACAGAAGATGGATGACAAGAAGAAGAAAGAAGAACCACGAGACATTCCCTGATCCCTCCATCTTGTCTCCATAACCCCCCTGTGCCAAAACCCTAAAACATATTTTTCACCCTATAAATAAATCATTCCTGCACCATTCAAACCCAAGTGATTCTCATGTCCTCATACACAGGTGGAACATCCCTGGAAGGGTCAAAGTCAAGCCACCAGGTGCTTTTGGCAGCATTCCAGGACCTCTGAGCCCCCCAAGGGTTTTCTCAGTAACTCTGGACATCCAGAGCGATGCGCTGAGTTCCCACAGCAGGGTGCCTCACAGAGTGCTCCAAGAACATGTCCTCAGAGCTCCAGGGAAGCTGACTTGGTGCCAATAGCTCAGGTTGGGTGGAAACTGCTCAGTGAGGCTGGTTCTGAGTGCTGCTTTAGCTGAAGGAGCACGTCCTCAGCTGAGCAGTTGTGTTTTGCATTCTGTGCCATTTCCCATTTTCTCCTTGCAAGGTTGCACTGTTCCTGTTTCACTGATGCAAATTCCCACTCAAAGCACTCATTCAGCTGGCTTTAATGAGCTCTTTAATGAGCTGCTGAAAATTCAGGGTTGCATTGGAAATGCTAACAGAAATGTGTGCCACTTTATTCCACAAAGCAAAAAGGACTGTTTAATAGATCATGTAATCACAGAATGAAAGGACCTGACAGGAACCAGTTGTAACAACTTGCTTGTGACTTTTTCCAGTTGGGACCTCTTGGCAGGCTAATTCATCCATGTGGCCACTCACTCAACTGACAATGGAAACCTTTCACATATCCAAGCCAAAATCCAAGTGATTTTTGACTTTACAGTCTTCAGGCTAAATTTAAAAGTATATACTTAACTGTAAGTGCTATTATCAAAATGCTCTGGATGATAAATCTTTCCCTAGGAAATTCATGATCCCACCTCTGTAACCCATTTGAGAAAATCTTTGAGCATGGTTGTTGAAAGAAAATAACAGAAGCACCAAGGGCACCATTAATACTCCAACCATCCTATTTTCTGAGCATCAAGTGCAGAAAATTGACTTAGTGAGTATGTGAATAGGAAGGTTTGTGTGCAAAGAGGAGTAGGAGGTGTCTGTACCAGGAAGGAACATGGCTGTGGAGGTGGTGAGTGCCTAAACAGAGCAGCAGTTGAATATTGCTTTGCAAAGAAAGGGAGCATCAATCCCCACCTCTGTGACAGCTTGGATGTCAATCTGAGTAACCACACAAAAGTTTCACCCAGGTTCAGGTTGTCACCAGAACTGCAGGGAAAACAAAAATTCTCCAACAACATTTCAGTGTTAGAGAGTTGAGGCATTACTTTGTTCTGGCCAGGATGTGAAACAGAAGTAATTTCATTCACACATAGCCCAGGCTGTGCAGAGAAGATCATTCCATGACACATGACTTTGATTGGATTTTTCCCATGTCTTGTGTGTGAAAGCATCAGGAGAAATCCAGGGTAAGGGCCATGCCATAAAATTGGTTAGCACTGGGAGAAGTGTCACTTTTATAAGACAAGATGCAGGTGAGTTCAGCACCTACAGCAGGCTGACCACAAAGGACCACAGATCAAACACACATTTTCTCTTCCTGTTGTGCTGATTGGGAGACAGATTGCTGCTCAGAAGATCTTGTCAGGAAAATTAATCCACAAACACCAGAGGTTTATGGCCAAAAAGGAGACAGAGGAGTCCTGGAACTTTATTCCAATAAAGGGAGAGGCCATGGGGCATTCATTCCCCTGGGATCTCTCAGGTTGTTAGAGGACACAGCCTCCTTTTTATCCCAATTTCCCAGCCACATTTCCCTCTCTCTTTGCCACTGGCTGAGGTACTTGAGAGGTACAAACTTCCCAAATGCCTAATACAGAGCCCTTCTAATGTACACCCCCCTCCCTTTTCCTTTCCTTGTGTCTCTCTTCTTTTTCTCCAAGTCCAGGGATTTAACACAGCCTTGAGGGAGTGACAGTCTGTGTCAATTAGTGGAATTCCTGTAGAATTTCTGGTTCCTCCCCATTGCTCCTTTCACCTATCAGCTTCTGGCTTTTTCTACCAGCAGCCCCACAGTTTGTTTGTAAAGACACCTCCTCCTCCTCCTTCCTTTCAATCCAAAATGAAGAAGCACAGAGAAAAGGGATTGTGTGAATGGCTGAAAGGAAAGGTTACTTAAATAGACCACTGGAGTGCTTGTGAAATTAGGCTTTAAGAAATTTTGTTTATTAAAGATGCTTATTGGGTGATTAAATTTGATATTTTACACAATATCTCATGAATTACATTTCATATACAGGCTAAATCCTTAGACCAGAAGGAGACAAACTGGTGAGGTTTTTGGTGCAAAAATTTTCTAAAGGAAAATATTCAACATTTGCTTAGAAAAATGAGCTTCATGTAAGTGAAACAGCTAAATAACTCCAGAATATAAAGCTGAACTTTTATTCAGGCTTGAGAAACAAATTCCAGGTTTACTCAAAAGTTTAAAATCTCCTTAAAAGTTCCGCTGCACTTTCATTGCAGTGAATTTCCAGTTAGATGCTTGGATTGAGCACAGTCAAAAATGTTCTTGGCTGTGCCAAGATCTGGGTGATGGTGGCTCCTGGAGGGTGATGCAGGGTTAGTTGTAGACACAGTTTGGGGAATGGCTGTGTTGGTTCCTCTCTCTTGGGTAATGCAGCCTCTGTGGGATCCAGACAGCAGCAGGAGCAGGGATGGCTCCGTAGAGCAGCCTAAATTAGCCCCCGAGGGTGTGTGAGCACACACAGGAAAAGCAGTGAGCACACACGACACCCTGAGGTTTCCTCACAGAGAGTGGGTGAACTTTCCTCTCCCTGCACAAATATAGACTCAGTCCTGCATCACAGGACTCGCCTCTGCTAGAAACCCTCTCTGCAGGACTCAGCTGACACTGAGCTCAGCAGCAAGATTCCCACTGGCTGAAGCCTTGCCTGGAGAACTTTGGATGCCTTGGGCCTTTCCCTGAATGGGGCTGTGCCCCCCTGGGGGCTTCAGCTTCCCCCACCCTGCCCAGCCCTTCTGCAGAGGGGCTCAGTGACCCTGCTCTGGGGACAAGGTGGGCTCAGGAGGGTGAGGGTCTTTTTCTCACTCAGGGTCACCACTTGTGGCAATGTTCACAGGGGTCCCAGGATGAGGGAAGAGATGAGAATCTTGACTCCATGTTCAGAAGGCTGATTTATTATTTTATGATATATAATAGATTAAAACTGTACTAAAAGAACAGAAGGAAGGATTTCAGCAGAAGGCTGGCTAAGAATAGAAAGGGAATGAATAACAAAGGTTTGTCTGTGACTGAGACAGTCTGGACAGCTGGGCTGGGATTGGCCATTAATGAGAAACAACCAGGTGAGACCAATCCCAGATCCACCTGGTGCATCCCACAGCAGCAGGGAATCATTGTTTGCAGTTTGTTCCTGAGGCCTCTCAGCTTCTCAGGAGGAAAAAATCCCAAGGAAAGGATTTGTCAAAAACATGTTGGTGACACAGGAGGGCAGGGGCCAGATGGAATTGAGACATACAAATGCAGCCAATTGTATGTAGTGCCCTCTTTAATCTGGATAAAGAATAATTCACCTCAGAGCTGTAGGAAGAGGAGCAGTGTGGAGGAACAGAGAAGCCCTGGAGCACCAAAACACTCCTGGGAATTCTGGATGCAGCTGAGTGGACCTCGTGGGGATGAGCTGCATTTTGCTCTGTAGAGACTCTGTCCCTTTTAAAATTCAGCCCAGAAGCAGATGGCTTGGTCTGGTAGGGCTGGGACAGAACTGCTAGAGAGAGATTCCTGCACTTTTCTCTGAAACATCTGATTGTGCACAGGAGGGAATGCAGACATTGTGGTTTCAGCATTCATTACATTTAATACTGGATTTGATTTAATTTGGAAAACCAAAATGTTTTCTTTTGGGACCAACAGAAAATATTCTGGTTTATTTGAAATAGAGCATTTCTCTCTTGCAGGAGTGGTGGGCTGGGAAGGATGTACAAGGAAGCATATCTGTCCATTTTTGTTGACACAATTTGCCTTCTACTCACACTGATTTTTAATTTAAATTTTAAATTGAAAATACTACAGCTGGAACAGCATGGATGTGGCATGGACACGGCTCCCTCAAAAAGGAAATATCATCCCAGGAGATGAACTGGCACCCCCAGCTCCAGGGAAAGCTGGTGCAGAGCCTTCTTCCACTGCTAGCTCACTGTTTTGCTCCCATGAAACCACATCCTGTGGGAGCCACTGCAGACTTTCCCTCCCTGCATCTGACAGACCTACACACGCCAGAGTCTGCCAACACGATTGCAGGGTGCCTGGATCTGCCTGAGCTACAAACTGCCTGTCTGCTCCTGTAGTGCCAGGCAGAGGCAAAGCACTCAGTGCCTCTGAGGGCAGCACAGAGAATCTCACCTGGTTTGGCCTCGGGATGTTCTTGCCATGCTGGAGCTGGATCTCCTGTCAGAGATGTCTTATCTTGAGTACAAACATGCTCACAGGCAGAGAGGATCAATTAAAGAGGAGAAGCAGCTTGCAAATCGGCTGGCTCTGAGAGCTCCCCCCGTCTGAAGCAGTGAGTCAGAGCACACGGGCTGGGATTGCATCAGGCACCTCCGAGAGCACAGCAAGTGCAGCTAACGTGTTCTGCCCAGGAAACTGGAATGGGGATGAGTGCCACCTGCTTTGTGCTGAAACAGCTCCAAAGCAGGAGAAAAACAGCCTCTTGGATTGGGATTTTCAGGAGCAGGAGGCTTTGATCTCATTAACTATTTCATGAGCCTTGCTGATTTTTCAGTTCTGTGGAACAGTCTGGAAGGTGCCTGCTCAGGCTGTTAGAATAGGAGTTACTGTCTCCAGATTCCTAAATACCAAATGGTGCCAAGTGAGGTGGGGAATCATGGTGCTGGATGAGGGAAGAGATGAGAAAGTTGATTCCATGTTTCAGAAGGCTTGGTTTATTATTCTATGATATATATTAGATTAAAACTATACTAAAAGGATAGAAGAAAGGATTTCAGCAGAAGGCTTGCAAGCAAAGGAAAAAGAATGGAATGAATACAAAATCCTGTGTCTGACCAGAGAGAGACAGAGCTGGACTGGGATTGGCCATTAATGAGAAACAACCAGGTGAGACCAATCCCAGATCCACCTGGTGCATCCCACAGCAGCAGAGAATCATTGTTTGCAGTTTGTTCCTGAGGCCTCTCAGCTTCTCAGGAGGAAAAAAATCCTAAGGAAAGGATTTGTCATAAAACTGTCTGTGACAGGGAATGAAATACTGGAAGAGGAAACCAATGAGGGTGTGGAGGTTCCATTCTTGAAGATATTAAATATGAAATCCCTCAACAACCTGAATTAATTTGAAAACCAATTCACCTTTAAAGCTGGTTCTCCTTTAGGGAGGTTGGTTGGACCAGGTGGTCTCTAGAAGTCTCATATTATCCTGTAATTCTGCAATTTATAAACAAATAACAAAGAAAACTCTAATGAATTGGTCATTCAGGTTTGAACTGAAGTCCCAAGGGGTTGCATTTGGACAAAGCTGTGATGGATGTTGCTTTGTAATTTTTTTTTTGCCCAAAAAAGTTCTTGCCCAAAGCATTGCCATCACCCTCTGCTCTCTGCCAGAGCCTTCTCCACACAGGTCCTTCCTCACACAGCATCCTCACTTAAAGATATATGTGGCCCCACCCTCATGAAATTCAGCATATTTGACAAAATGTTGGCTTGCACCTCTCCCACTGACATGAAAATGCAGTTGGAGCTGCCTTTTAAAAGTGATTTTTTCTGGCATACTGAAGAGTGATTAAAATACGACATTTCTGTAAATTGGTCATTGTATAATTAGAAGTTTAAAGTCAAAGTATTTTTAATATAACAGATGCTGTCATCTCCACCTTTGTATTTGACAGTAGGGAAAAGGCTACACAACTACAAGAAGAAAATAAATGGGTTTTCAGGAATGTTCAGGGGATTGGATGTTTCAGAATTCCCCTGCATTACAGCAGCTCAAAGTCCCTGCCAAGCCATGACAACTCTCAGCATAAAGCAAGGACCACTCCACATCCACAGGCTGCACATTTCTGTGGTTTGTGGTTCACAAAGAGGACAAAGTGCACAGGAAATGTTCCCCATTGGCAGCAGAGTGAGTCACAAAGATTTTATGAGTGAGGCTCTGGTGCACCCCAAGTTTTGCGAGTGTGTGCAGAAGATATTTTGAATGCTACTATCCAAAACCAACTGAGATGGAGAAATTGTTTTTCCTACCTGCTTGTGGAGGAAACCTCACTAAATGCTTAATCCTTTGTGTTTGTCACTCCAAAGCCAGGCAGAGCAAATGTCTTGATGAAAGGCATCACTTTGAGAAAGGTTTATCACAGACACGTGATTCTTTACTGGATCCACTTCTCACACCTTGTAAAGCACATGGGGTTAATCTCCCAATTACCAGGATGCTTTAACCCTGTCCTCCTCAGGGCTGCTCAGCTGACTGCTTTGGAATACCCAGGTGACCCTCTCAGATAAATCATTTTCAGGTTTAAAAAAATAAACAATAAATGTCACTACAGGACACAAAAGAACACGAGCACACACACAGCTGCTCTCAAGGTGAAGAGCAAAAGGGAAGTTTATTTTTTGACTCCACCATTTATAGATTTCCAAAAGTGACAGTGGGTTGGAGGGTGACAGTGCCACCTCTCCAATGACACTGGACAAACCAACAGTCCATCAGATTTCTCCTCCTCTATAAAAGAATGCAAAACAATGAGTTATTTACAGAAAGTGTGTAAGGAAGTTCTCTGCAAGAATGTAAACATCAGAAGGCTTAGAAAATCTTAAAAAATCAGGGCAACACAATAAAGCAGACAATAAGATAAAGTAAATAATAATAAACAAGAGCAGGCCATCTCAGACAGAGACAACCATGGATGCCTGTGGTGAGACCTTCTCAGGGTCCCCAGCAGGAGCAGGGTGAGGACTCTGCCCCAAAAGGAAAACCTCTGGGTCTGCCTGTGCTCTCCACTTGACTGCAGTGCTGAAGTGAGCTAGGGCACTGAGCTGAGCTTCCAGCTGGTGACTCAGCTCTCCCACCACCCTCCCCTGGCAGCTGTGCTGTGGTAGCAGCAGCCCAGCAAGGACTGACTCTCTCCACTATCCCTGAAGCATCCTTGAGCTCATCTGCCAGAAGAAAACATGAAGGATTGCCCTGTGGAAGGGATTGTTGTAGGACGTTCTTCAAGCTGGCAGTGGCTTGTTCTGGCTGTGTGAGACATAAACTTTAAGGAATTTAGAGATTTTATAGGAACTAAGGTTTTAGTTAGAGATAAGTTTTATTGGAGTTAATTAAAATAAATGGGAGGGCCTTGATGAAGTTAAGAGTAGAAGGTAACTAATAATTATTGTTTGTCAGCACAACGTTTGGTGAGCTGGGTTTGTAATGAAGAATATAGAAACTGATAAATGGCTTTAGGAACATCAGACAATTGTGGGGCTCCTCTGCTCTGAAACCAACTGAGGATGGGGAACGGGAGTTCTACCAAGGGCTCGTTTGTCAGATTTGCACTGAAAAGGCAGAAAGGTCAGAACGAGGAAGACTTCATTTACTTCCTCCTTTTGGGACCTCTCCCCATGAAAGGGAGCACCGACCCATTTCGAGGGACAAACTGCACATGCTTAATGGCTTTTGAACTAATTAGCATATGGGGAATGGGATGTGCCCAAGTTATGAATATGCATTTGTATTTTGGGTATTCAATACTGTGCAGATAAAAGGACTCTGTACTCACCTGTAATTGGGTGTGTGTTTGGGAGCTATCCCACAATAAACACACACTTGGTAACTTTAAACTCTTAGAGAGTTTTGGGATATTGGTACTAGATCAATATCCATACTGAGAATGGGATGTGCCAAAGTGATGAATATGCATTTGTATTTTGGGTATTCAATACTTGTATAGATAAAAGGGCTCTGTAATCCCCTGTAATTGGGTGTGTGTTTGGGAGCTATCCCACAATAAACACACACTTGGTAACTTTAAACTGTTAGAGAGTTTTTGGATATTGGTACTAGATCAATATCCATACTGGGAATGGGATGTGCCAAAGTTATGAATATGCATTTGCATTTTGGGTATTCAATACTGTGCAGATAAAAGGGCTCTGAACTCACCTGTAAATTGGGTGTGTGTTTGGGAGCTATACCACAATAAACACACACTCTGTAACTTTAAACTCTTAGAGAGTTTTTTTCTGTCACAGTTGGATATCAGCACTAGATCAATATCCATAATTTTAATAAATCATGTGTCTGGTTGTTCTGGCTCTGGTAGTAATTCCCTTTAATACTTTTCACTCCTCACTGCAAAGCTCTCCCAGTCCCTAACCAGCTGCAAAGGACACAGAGCAGAGCTCCAAAGGAAGGTGTCACCCTGATTTTTTAAGATTTTCTGAGCCTTCTGATGTTTACATTCTTGTAGCAAACTTTCTCACACACTTTCTGTAAATAACTCATTGTTTTTCATTCTTTTATAGAAGAAAAGAAATTGGATGGACTGTTGGTTTGTCCAGTGTCATTGGAGAGGTGGCACTGTCACCCCCCAATCCACTGTCACTTTTAGAACATTATAAATGTTGGAGTCAGAAAATAAACTTCCCTTTTCTTCACCTTGAGAGCAGCAGTGTGTGCTCGTGCTGTTTGGTGTCCTGTAGTGACAGGAAGGTGGCTGTTGGCTTTCCTGTCCTTCTGCAGGGGAGCTGCTGGGGTCAGAGGCATTTTGGAGGGTGCCCCAGTTGCACTGTGGAAGGGGTGGATTGTGGGAGCCAAGAAATTCCTCTGGCTGCCCTGGAGGACTCGAGCCCCTGCCCAGGGGGCTCAGAGACCTTGGCACAGAGCCCCAGACCCCTGTGCCTTTGATTAACCCTTGGAAAAAACAATTACCAACCTTATATGAAGAATTACAAGCCACAAGAGTTTAAGTAGAATGAGAGTGAATTTATCACAGAGTGAAAAATCGATTTTTGGGGGTTTTAGCATGGGGGTTCAAGGGGCAAGGTGGAGGAATCTGGGTGTGTCCAGCCTTTCTCCTTCTTCTTCTTGGCCTCCATCTTCTGCTGTGATGGTGGCACTTTTGGATTGGTTTAGAGCAGAAGCTCACTGTCTATCACAGGTGATAGGGATTGGGAAGTTATGGTAAATAATGTACACGTAGTTTTTAGTATAAAAGATAACACTGCCCCAGGGCAGGCAGAGTGTCTCTGTCTGTCCTGCTGAGCAGAGCTTGGCTGGACAGGAGAAAGAATTTTATAGATAAGAAACAATGAACAACCTTGAGACTGAGAACTGAAGGGCTCTGACTCCTTCTTCGAGTGCTGGGCTGGGAAAAGAGACTTTGTGACACATCTCGGGGTCACTGTGAGCAGCAGAAGCCCCAAGAGGGTGGATGAAACTGGTGGGTTTTGTCCAGTTCACTGCTCCTTTAGCAGCAAACTCACTGGAGTGCAGAATCCAGAGCCCAGGAGGATCAGATCAGTCCCTTCCTGGGAGACTCTGCTTTTCCTGCCTTTCCAGGGTGACTCATTCAGACAGCTGCAATGTGGAGGCTTAAAGCAAGTGATGTCAATTCTGCTTCATGAGGAAAGCTAAAAAAAGTTGGGAAAAAAGAAAGATAGCAGAGCAAGACAAAAAAAGGAAGCAAGGAGGGTGTGACTTCACCCACAGCATGGACCATGAATTACAATCCCAGCAGGGAAAGGTGCTCTGTACAGGGCAGTAATTCCCAATATCCAGTGCTCATTCTAGAGGAGAGACTACTGGTAAGCCCTGCTCCTAGCTAGAAGCAGAAACCAAAAGAGAGAAATGGAGCATCACTCCAATTTTCCCTACTTTGTGCAGCTTGTAAGGAAACTTGCTGTGGGAGAAAGAATTCCCAGGAGGATCCTTCCATTGTGAGGGAGAGCAGGAGTAGCTTCAGGCAGCTGGGTAGCCCCTGGGGAGATTTCCTGCAGCATGGAAGATCCAAAAAGTTTTCAAAGTGACCATTTTCTAGTAATGTAGCATGTAGGCCATTGACACTGAATTTCTGTGACTGCAGCCCCAGTGTTCCCACAGGGAGGGAGGGATGCCTGGCACCAAACCCCCAGGGAACTGCAGGGCCATTTCAGCTCACCCATTGCTCAGATTTTGCTGTGAATGCAAGGCTTGGGGCATCACAGCAAATACAAGAAGGAAGCAAAATGATTAGAAAATATCCTTCAGACATTTACCTGGTGGTGGTCCACCAGCTCTGCCCTGCACTGTGCATTTCACCTCGGCAATATTCAGATGAAATAAGCTCTTCTGGAAGTGATCAGAGAACTGCTGGGCCAGGTTCAGCTCAGCAATTGCAATTCTCTGAGAGCTGTGGCCCAAGCTGCTCTATTCCAAACAGTATCTGCTTCTTTATTTGGTATTTAAATGTTATTATCATGCTTAGCTCTTTCTTTTCTGCCAGGCTTAGAAGATTCTGAGGTATTTTTATCCAGTGCTATGAAAATGAACAATGTCTTTATCTGTTGAGCTGCACAAGCAATGCATTTATCTACTCTAGCTGCCTGCTAAAATTTTAAAAAGTAATTTACTAAATTCCTGAGGCACTAAAGCTCCATTGTGAACTGCCGCAGTAAGGATGGGGGTGCTTGCTACAATTCTCAAGAAAAAATTGGATCAGACCCAGGGGAAACATCCAAAATACCTTCCTCTAATGACAATGACAGATACTGAAGCAATTATTTTGAAAGCATGGGATCTAAATAAGATATTAAAGTGAAAGTAGCTGCATTGTTATAAAAAGGGAGATAATAATAGTAAAAGCCTCTCACTAACATCCATGAGCAGTAGCAAGCAGCTCAGACTGATGCTGAGATTTGATACAAATATAACACAAAGGTCAATAAGCAGTATGCTGTCCTTATTTCATCTATCAAATGGGTTTTGTCCTCTCCCTTCTTTCGTTTTCTTTTTCCAGTGTGGTTTTGGACAGGATTTGGATGAGCACAAATAGTTTGTTTGCCTCACTGTTCAGTTTGCCCACAAAAAACCCCAGTGAGACATTGTCAAATGCAAGGAAAAGAAGATGGAGCAAAAGTTACAAAAAATCCATTCAAATTTTGGACCAAGGGAAAAAAGAAGACAGAAAAAGAATAGCCAATAAGAAGTTTGGAAACACAAATTTTGAAAAATCTAATGAGATTTTTTGGACAGTATGTCAAAAAATCTTTTTGACATATTGTTCAAAAAATATGGACAATATTTTGAAATATTTTCAAAATATAGATTTTGGAAAATCTACTGAGATTTTTTTGACAATATGTCAAAAATTAATATTTTCCAAATGTACAAAATGGAAATTATTTTGAGATTTTTTTTCCCCTCAGTGTTGTTTTTCCCATATGGTTTCTAATGTGTAATTACCTATAAATTCACAAAATATCAGGAATTATTTATTATGTCTGTACATTCTGTTTTTCTCCTGACTAGATACAAGACTAGTTCTTCTGGGTGAATCATGAACAGAAGATCTTCCATTCCCAGGCTGATCCTTCTCTTTTTCTACTCCAATATTTTTTGCCGCTGAGAAAAATCAAATGTATAATTTTGAAATATGCATTAAAGACGTGAACATTCCATTTGCTTTGATTTTTTTAAAATCTGTTTTATCTCCTTCCTCAGCTATGTGCCATAATCTCTTATCCAGAACACCTTGCTGGCTGCTTGCCAGCTGTGCTTTTTTGGGATGTGTCAATGGGCCACTGGGAGCACTGGTGCTTTGCCTTCACAGGAGCTGCTTCCACAGGGAGGCAACTTCATTTCCAGCCCCTGGTACCCCATGATTTAACTCTTTATGAACCTCCACCCTCATCAATTTCCAGCTCTCAGCTTGTTCCAGATTGCAAGGCAGGATGTGTTCTATTCCCATCTCTATGGCAGCTGTCTGGGGTCAAGTGGGCAATTCTCCTTATCTCTCTCTGAGTGATCACACCCACTCCTCCCCCCAGGGGGACACCTGCTGATAACAGGCCATGGAATGTCCCTGCATGGCTGATAAGAACTGCAGCATCCCATTGGGAGATGTGAGCCCAGGGGGAGGAGCCAAGCATTCCTACCCGGATAGAATCTGGAGATTCCCAAGCATTCCTACCCAGATAGAATCTGGAGATTCTGGAACACCAGCACGGCTTCTGCACTGGATTTCCCAGAGGAGCAGCAGCTGCCTCTGCCCCTGGACCTTCAGAGGCAGAGTGCACCTTTCTCCAGGATCCCTGCTCCAGCAGAACCACCCCTGGCCCTGCAGGAGGGCTGAGCCACAATTCCAGTGGGACTGCTGCCAGCACCCTGACCCACAGGGTGTCAGGCTGTGCTCTGGCTCTGGCAGGGTTGTTCCAGTGTATTGCATTGTTTTATTTTATCCTTTTATTTTTTTCCCTTCCCTATTAAAGAGCTGTTATTTCCCTCTCCCATATTTTTTGCCTGAGAGCCCCTTAATTTAAAGTTCATAGCAATTGGGAGGGGTGGGGAGGGTTTGCATTCTCCATTTCAGGGGAGGCTCCTGCCTTCCTCAGCTGGCACCTGGCTTTCCAAACCAAGACACAGCTGGATGGGGCTTTGCATAACCTAGTCTGTAGCTTCCAGACTTCCCATCTTTCATCAGGAGATTGGACTGGAGACCTCCAGGGATCCTTCCCAATTCCTCTGTGATTTTTCTTTTGTTTCCATACAGTGAGAATAATTCAGTCTGACATTTGTGAGAGGACACCTCACTGCCCATGTGCCTCGTGGCATTGCTGGCACCATCCTGCACACTGCAGCTCTTCACTGGAGAGCTTCATGGGCTGCTTCTTCTCACAGCTTTGGCTATTTGAACTCCTCCTAGCAAAATATGCTGTTAGGGAAATAATGGGAGTTGACAGGGAAAAGTGGTTTTTTAAAATAAAATCAAAGTGTGTTGTGCTCAGTGTTTTCCCTTGTTCTTCTCTTCACACACATTAACTTTATAATAGCCTGTAAGGCAAGGGAAGGATGGCAAAGAACAGCTACACATCTATAATTTCTAATATAAAAATTATATATATATATAAATTTATATATATATAGAAATTCTAATATTTCAAGAATATAAATATTTCTTCAGTAGCCTTCCCATTAATGACCACCTGGAGCAGACAGACATTTCCTCCACAGAGGATTTGCCACAACATCAGAGCTGAATGTCAGCCTAAAATCCAGGGTTCTCAGTGGTTGCATGCAGGGATCACTGTCACAAGAAATAAATGTTGACTCAGCCTGTTTAGAGCCCTTTCCTTATCTCACCTGGGACTGGTGATTTCTTTATGAGACATGATAAAACACCCAGGGTGTGCATGGAGATGTCACACAGGCCCTGGCATCTTCCATAACCCCATCAGTCAACTGAAGGTGGCACTTAGATCCCCCTTATCTTTCCCAAAATGAACATGCCAGGTCCTTCAGCCTTCCCTCACCCAGTTTCTGGTGGGTTTCTCCAGCCCTGGTGTCACTCTGTGCAGAGAAATGCTTCACTGGGAGAGCAGTGCTGACAGAGAATTCCTCTCTTCTGTGGAAGAAAATTCATGTGTGTGTATAACAATATTGTTTTGTTTAATGTGTGAGTAAGACCTCATGGAGTTCAGTGAGCACACACAACTTCTTGGGAGCTGACTGCCTTTCTCTGCCATCCTCTGCATGAATCAGAGGGTTAAAACAGGCTCGAGGAACTCTGGGGAAAGCAGCTCTCAGGCACTGCTACAAGTTACCTCAGCAATCAAAACAGAGGTTCTGTATTTTGATTATCTACCAATTTCTGGGCATTTTTCTACTTGATAGAGAGAAAGAAAAGAGAGGAGCCTTAGAACAAGGAAGCATTGGCTGGGCTCTTGGTTCTGCTCCTTTGTAATACTGAGAATAAAGCTCTAAAGCCAAACTACACCTTCTGCAGAGAAGCAGTGCCTGAAGAATTCTCCATATGTCAGCATCTAAGTGTGAGGTTTGGAATGTGACAAAAACGTGGAATTCAGAGGAAAATGACTCATGTAGGAAAAAAGTACTGTGAGTTTCCTCCTTTTTTTGGAATGTCTGGGTCTTTAATTAAGTTTTCAATGATAGAGTAAGGTGACAACAAATATCAAAAAGCAAAGAGAATCTCTGAAGCAAAAGGAGGGACCTCATGATGCATGTCTTCCTCAGCCAAAGTAAATTTCTGTGACAAGGAGTCAGTACATTTTGTTGCCTCAAAACAGAGTTGGTGGGTAAATCATGAGGGTAAAGCTCAAGGAAGGTCCTGCTGGATGCAGGAGAAATAGATGTAAATTAGCAGTGGGCAAAATTAGACTGAAAACCAGGAAGGTCTTTTGTATTAGTGTCCTCACCACACTTTAATGGTGAGCAAAAGCAGTTTTGAAGTGCTTGCTGTAGTACTCAGGGTGACATCAGCCTCCTCTCCTTCTCTAGCCTGGGCTTGGCAAGATCTACAAAGAGAAAAAGCATCTCTGTTCACACAAGCCATGGATCTGACAGTGCTGCATGCCCAGGGAGCCATGCTGCTGAGGAAGGAGGGATTTTTACATGAACAGCCATTTAATTGTCATTTTCTGTGTCTGAGGAGGATGTGTCCAGGTGATGGTTTTCATGAGACTTCCCTGGAATTGCTCAGTGCACTGTCCCTCCCATATGCTGGACAAGGAGACTGGGACACTTTCCAGCTCTTGGAAAATAATTCTGGTCTCAGATGTTCTGTTTCTACAGTGCAGCCCAGCAGCCTTTTACCAGCACCAGGTTGATTTGTGCCTATGCACAGTCCTGCAGAGGCTTTCCTTGCTGGTTGTCACCCCTCCTGCCAGCTCAAACAAGTACAGACACTCCTCCAGCCTTTCTGGGAAAGTTAGACAGTTCATCACCATCCTGCTTCCCTGGGAGTCACAGCAGTCACAACATCCCCCCGATGTGTTTGGGGTTTGAGTTAGAGCAGAGCAGGGGAGGGCTCACAGCACAGACTGGGGGCTCACTCTGGGACAGCCTGGACAGCCACCACCCTGGAGAGGAAAAGCATCAGCTCTGTCCCTGGTGGCCTTCCAGCTACACCAAGGGAGGAAAGTGTTCCCCACACTGAGAAAACAGCAACTTTTCAGCTTTTCTTCTGCAGCCAGGGAATAAAACCTGGGCCCTGTGAAATCAGACACCCAGGAAATGCTCTTCACCACCTTAGAGCAGTCAAGGCTGGTCGATATGGTGGGGCTTTCACTCAGGATTCTGAGACAGGTGGTTTGGATGAGCTTTAATTCTCCTTGGATGTGCCTGTAACCCTTAGTGCACCACTCCCCAGCCTGGGCACCAAGGCTCAGCTGCATCAGAACTGGCTCAGGCTGCTGGGGGAATGTTTAAGCTGTGAGAAATTCTGGGAGTCAAACATGGTAGGAAACAAAATTAGAGGTAGGCATGCTTAGATGGGCTCAGTTTAAGAAGGAAAAATGAAATCAGCCTTGTGAAAGTTTAATAAGTGGATCAAAGGAAGAAACTTACTGAAAGCTGTGTATGAAATCCTGATCTTCACCCAAGGCTCTGCCTCAGACAGCACCAAGTGGATGCAGATGTGCCTGAGCTCCAGTGATGCTGAGCACCAGCCTCTCCAGTCCTTCACAGGGATGTACAGGCTGAGCAGCACCAACAGACTGCTGTGACTCTGCCAACCTTGCCAGTGCAGCTGTGGGTTTGGTTTTTTTAGTGTCAGGCCAAAGAGTAGACTTGTTTCAGACTCCTTTGTCTGTAGATCTGTCTGTCTTACTGGTGCACGTTTGTACCAGCTCTGGGTCTGTGCACAAATTCTCTCTGTGCACCTGCTCCATCAAAAATGAAGATAATATATCTCAAAAAAAGAGTAGTTGCATTATTTTTCTAAGCAGGACTTTCAACACAGGATATTAAATACAATACTGATCTTGACCTTGTAAAGCATGAGAGAAAAGTGCTCTAGCTCTTATTAGAGAGTATCTGGAGGATCAAAGTCAGAGGGAGGAGAATTTTATTTTTTTTAATATCTGAAGACCAGTCTGGACCCTGAAATTTTCTCTGATTTTCCCAGTCAGCCTAAGGAAAGCCACCAGACACTTCCTTTTTCTGCGTGGAATTACTGTTTGTGAAAAATAACTGACATCTGTGAAGTCCTGGCATGGGAGAACAACAACCTTACAGCACCTTTGCTCCTTTTTCCCCCATTCTAGGAGAAATCCATCCTCTGTCTGTGGCACACCAGCTCTCTTCTCCTTACAAGGGACTGCAGGGGTCTTGGGGTGGCCACAGCCCCCAGACCAGCCTGCACTCTGCTGCAGAGCTCTGCAAGATTCCATGGAGTATCTGTAGCCCAAGGGCAGAATTTATTCCCCAGTTGGAGATATAAAAGAGCCAACCTCTTTCCTTTCACATTGTATCACATCAAACACATTCCCACCCACAGAACAACACCCACGTTGTTTGGGAGGAAAATAAATGGAGAGGCATCTTCAGATTTTCAGAGAAAACCTATTGTAGCTACTCTTGTCTCAGTGGGAAATTCTGGAGGCTCAAAAGATTCACCATGTGTCCTCTCCCAGCCTGGGAGTGAAGTGATGCTGCAAGGAATTATTATTTTTTGTGTAAGATTCACACCATGTGGCTGCAGTTTAAAAAACTCGTATTTTCCTCTCAGTCCCAAGTGAGGCTTTAGCTTTTTGATTTATTCCATACTCAGCCATCCCAGGTTCAAAACCCTTCTCCATTGCAGTGGAGAGCAGGTAAAATGCTGCTGTTCTGGGAGCAGCCAGCTTTATGAGATGTTGAAGATGGGACAAAACCCTCCAAGATATTTGGAGGGACAGTGACTTCTTATAGACCGAGTTGAGGGCAGCTACAGCAGACTTGGGCTCAGGGTTAAAAATCATTTACTGAGACACTGTGGTGGAGAGGGCAGAGCCTGACTATCCACAATATTAAGTGTGCAAAACTCATGAGATTATCTGTATTTTGAAAGTAATCCAATATGTAAATTAGCTGCCAGAGGAAAATGGAGACAGCTGGCAATGGCTAATTTAGAATCTATTTAAGGCCAAATGATGCTGCAAAGGGGCTGTGGCTTAAGCGTTTCTGTTTCAAGACCTTGGAATCTGAATTACTTTTATGTTAAAGTTTTGTCTAGTGTGAACATAGTTGCTGCTTCTTCGGGAAAAAAAAAAAAAAGGAAAAATAACATTCATTTCTAGTTAGCAAGTAAAACTGGTAAAAATCCACTAACTGCATAGCTTAAAAATGCTGGAATTACCACTGTGTCTCTGAGGTTTGGAAGCAGGAGGGCTGTGCTGAGAGGGTGTGCAAGCCCCAGGTCGGAGCCAAGCTGAAGCAGCAGTTGGGTCAAGCCCATCCGGAGGAGCTCCGAGCCGTTCTCCATCCTTGGCCTCCCCAGCCGCTCTGCTCATCGCCGCTACCCTGAGTTATCGATCCTCGCATCCACCGGAACAGCGCCAGGCTCCCCGACCCCGCAGCGCCGGGGCACGGCCGGGCTGGCCAGCGGGGTCCGGCGCAGGGAACCCCCGGGAGGGGCCGCAGCCGCCCCCCGCAGCCCCGGGCAGAGCTGGCCCCGCTGGGCAGGGGGGACCTTGGCTGGGCCGACCCTCGGGAGGGCAGAGCTCCGAGCCCCCGGCTCCGGGCGAGCCCCCGGCTCCGGGCGAGCCCCCGGCTCCGGGCGAGCCCCCGGCTCCGGGCGAGTCCCGGCTCCGGGCGAGCCCCCGGCTCCGGGCGAGTCCCGGCTCCGGGCGAGCCGCAGCGGCGCTGCCGAGCGGAGCGGAGCGGAGGGGAGCGGAGCGGAGCAGCGCCGCGGGGCGGGACGCGCAGCGCGGGCGCCACGAGCCCGGCCGGGGCCGCCGGTGTTTCGGGGGGACGCTGCCGGAGCCGGGCGAGAACGGGACGGCGGGGACAGCAGGGACGGCGGGGACAGAGGGTGAGTGCTGGCGGCCGGGGCGATGCCGGGGCGCTGCGACGGGGCGGGCGCTCGGCCCCGGCTGAAGTTGGTGCCCGGGGACAGAGCGCGGGGGCTTCGCCACGGCGGCCCCGGAAAAAGCCCAGGCGGAGGAGGGAGAACTGGAGGAGGGGGTCGGGAGGCCGGGGCCTGCGGCGGCATCGCCCCGGGATCAGCCGGCATCGCCCCGGGATCAGCCGGCATCGCCCCGGGATCAGCCGGCATCGCCCCGGGATCAGCCGGCATCGCCCCGGGATCAGCGGCATCGCCCCGGGATCAGCGGCATCGCCCCGGGATCAGCCGGCATCGCCCCGGGATCAGCGGCATCGCCCCGGCTCTGCGGGCGCCGGTGGATGGGGCGGGCAGAGCTCCGGGGCGGCATCGCCCTGCGGAGCCGCGGAGAGCGGGGACCCCGCGGCGCCCGACGCGGGCATCACGGAATTGCGGTGTGGTTTGGCCGGAAAGGGACCTTTAGAGGTCACCTAGTCCGTCCTCCCGGCCACCAGATGCATCTTCAATCAAATCAGGTTTCTCAGAGCCACGTCCAACCTGACCTTGAATGTTTGGAGCCGCAGCCGCTCTGGGCAGCCTGCACTGACCCTGCGTGCCGTGTCTGGGAGGGAAGCTCACAGGTGATTTAGAGCTCTAAATGCTTCTTGCAGGTCTCTTCCTCCAGGTACAGGGTAATACTGGGTAAATAGTGACCACTTTAGAAGTGTCATTTAATGTAGATTGCCCTGGGGAAAGCTTTGGGTTGCTTTAAGGGTTGTTCCATTATTATCCCACACCATCCTGGTTTGTATTCCACGAGTGACACAGCTGCCTGGTTTCTCCTTCACTCCTGCTTTGGGTAGGATGGTGGCCAAAGGTCACCTCTGGTTAGGTGCTAGAGCAAAGCCAGGAGCTGCCACTGTGACACTGAACCCTCGGAATCCTCACCTGTCTGTGCCTCTGTACCTGCCTGGATGCAAGCCAGGCTTTTCAGGACAAAATGCTCTGTTTTCTCACATGGATCCAGCAGCCACCTGTCACCTGTTGCATCAATGATGAATCTGAGCCACTTTTGGGATGGGCTTTGGTCCTGCAGCAAAGAGCAGGACCCAGCCAAGCACAAGGACTGCCAGCGTTGCAGTCTGGTGCTTCCAGCGTGCTGCGGGCAGCAGTGCATGAAACTGGAACATGGACTTCAAGGAGAATCATTCAGGGACCAAAGGAACAAGCATTGTATGTCAGGGAACCCTGTGCCTGCATCCTTGAAAGTGAAGCTGAAGCAGAGGAGTGCACCAAAGATCAGAGTGCAGCAAGAGAGGAGGGCAGAGAACTGTTAGGGAGCAATGCTTAGAAAGCCAGAGGCACGTGGAAAATGCTCATGGGGCTGATGGCCCACTCTGTCAAGAGGACATTCTGTGCTCTTCCCTGCCACAGTCGTGGGGAGTTTGCTCTGAAATGAGCCTGGGGGCTCTGCTGCCCCAAGGACATCCAGGGACAGCTGTTACAGGCAGCTGTGTCATCCCTCACCAGACCCTTCTTGAAAGCAATAAAAATTCTCTGTGTTCCTCTGCCCATGGGGAACACCACAGCACCACAATGCTGAATCTTGAGCTAGTTCCAGACCTGAACTGTGATGTTCTGCAAAACCTTTCACTTTGTTGGTTTTTTTGTTCATTTTGAATTGGAGTTCAAAATTGGAGTTCATCAAGTTTAGGCTGTATTGCAGAAAAAATTCTGGTTTTCACCATTTTACATGGGGTAAACTAATTCACTTTACTTTCCTGGTGCTTCACTGGTTATAGGAAATACACTCCAAAAAGATTATGTGATCTGTCCTTGTGACTTTCTGAGATGGAGATGTCAGTGTCCCTAAGCAATACTTTGTTTCACTACTCTTACTCTCTCCAAAGTTTTCCTGAGGGCTCAGTCTTCCTTGCTGTAGTTAAGTCTCTCTCCTTTCAGTGGTATTAGTCACAGCCACAGGGAACAGACTCTTCCTTCCTGTTCTGCAGGCTTTCATGCACAGAAAGACTGTTGAACATCTCAGCTGTGCTCTTTAAACCCCAGCATTCCTGTTCCCATGCAGTTTATTCCCATACATTTTCTTTTCTGATGATTCCTGCTGCTTTCCTCTGATTCCTTGCTGTGTGCTCTGGATCTTCTTGGGAACAGTGCCCAGAGCTGAATGCCAGGCTGCCATTTGGCCTTGTCCAAAGTGAGCAGAACAAGATCTATTCAAGGCCTCATTCCCAGGTACACACTTGCCAGGCTGTTTGCTGTTTTGCCCTGGTACAATGTCACTGGCTCTGCTGACAGTGCACACTGAGCCCACACTGAGCAGAGCTTTTGCTGAGCTGGGTACTCTCCATCACACAGCAGGGGAACTGCTCATTTCTACCTGAACCACCTACCTTGCACTTGTCCTTAAACTCAGCTTTATGGTTGAGAGCTTCCCAGCCCCTGCTCCCTCCAAAGAACTTTGTAACATATTGTAGAGGCTGGTTTGGTAATGTAGCATTTACCAGAATCACTGCCTAGTAAACCCCAGGCTTTCTCTTTGATAAGTAATATTTAGTTATAATGTGTAACAGCAATTGCAACTTGGTAATTATCAGTGGGTTGGATAGCTAATACCTATTGGTAAATAAAGGTAAGAGAGGAAAAATACCAATAATTCTTACAAGAAAATACCAATAATTTCTTACAAGCTGAGCAAAAATCAAAGGTGGGGAGGAGAGAGTGAAGGTGTTAAACATTGCTAATATTTGCTTGGTAATTACTACAGCTGCTTATTTAAAATGAGAAATGTTTTGCCTATAGTTTCTCATATAGAATGCTGTTCTCTGCATCAAATGAACAAACTAGGGACCTGATTTACTTGGAAATAGTCACAATGATCCTGGCAGATTAGGGACCTGATTTACTTGGAAAAATCACAATGATCCTGGCAGATTAGGGACCTGATTTACTTGGAAATAGTCACAATGATCCTGGCAGATTAGGGACCTGATTTACTTGGAAATAGTCACAATGATCCTGGCAGATTAGACATCCAGCCATGCTGCATGAGCAGTGCTGGAGTGAACACTTGCAGAGTCAGGCACACTTTTCCAGAAACATGAACTCTTCTCTACCAGCTCCCCTCACTGGCAGTGAAGAGAGATGCTCAGCCCTGAAGGGCCCAGCTGCTGCTGGGCTTCACCAGAAATTCTGATGCAAACATACTTGTACTTTGGATTTTTCAGTGCAATACATTACAGCACTGCCTGGTTTTCTCCCAGGAGCTGCATCCACGTTTGGTTATGATCTCTGGATGGGCACATTCCCAGAGCCAATTCTAAATGTATTTCATGTTGTTTGAACAGTGCTTTTGTCTTCAGGTTGGGCTCCACACCTACTCTATGATGCATGCTTGAGTCAATTGTTCCAAAATGCAAGAACTTACTCAAAACTTGCTCCCTTTTTAAAGAAAAGGGTCTTCAGAGGGGTTCCTCTTGGCCAGAGTGCCACCTCCTGTCCTGCCTTCTGGCCACCTGCTGTTGGCTCTCACTGGAAGCAGCCTCACTGCTGATCACACTTTCAGCATGACAGAATGGACCTGCTCTATTTAGTGGATTCTGCATTTAAATGAAAAGTGAAAATAACATACCAAATGAATTTTCAGTAGTTTGCTGAACTTTAGCTCTGTTTTCGGCCATCCCTTTGCAATTCTCCAGCTTCAAGAGAAGAAAATTAATTCCCTAATTCCTCTAATTTTAGTGTGAACTTAAAGGAAACGTGCAACTTACTAAAGGACATTTTATCTAATTTCCCTTTTTTTTCTGTTCTATTTAGTGAAAGAGTAAATTCTGTACTTTTATTTCAACATATCTACTTTGTATACATTATTTATGCCAGCCCAGCACTGCAGAGGTGCATTGAAGCTTTCTTGCAGCCCAGCATCCTCAGAAAGTGTGTCAGCTGCACCATGAAATCACAGTGTGCAGGAATTGCCCCACTCTCCAGTAATGGCTGTGCTCCAGAAGGAACAGATCTGTGTTGGGACTTTGTTTACCCTTGGACTGAGCACCTCTGGTTATCTGGGCAATCTCTGCAGCTCCATGCCCAGAGCCCACATGATGACACTTGGTTCTGAGGAGCTCCTGGTGGCACCCAGCCTTCTCCTGCCTGTCAGTGGACCTGCCCTGGCACACCTGGTGCTCTGCTTTTCCTCAAAGAGGCCCTTCCCTGCCACCTTGCCCTTGCTCTCTAACTGCAGAGAGTTAAACTGGCTGCAGCCTGGCACTGTATGTCAGCGTGCTGTGCTGTGCCAATCTCACTCTGGTTGGCTGGGACATCACCTTCCATTTATTTCAGGGCTTTGAAGTGAAAAAAATTCCCATAGTCCATGGCCAGGAGTGTGATGGTGTTCACAGGGGTCCCAGGATGAGGGAAGAGATGAGAATCTTGACTCCATGTTTCAGAAGGCTGATTTATTATTTTATGATATATAATAGATTAAAACTATACTAAAAGAATAGAAGAAAGGATTTCAGCAGAAGGCTGGCTAAGAATAGAAAAGGAATCAATAACAAAGGTTTGTCTGTGACTGAGACAGTCTGGACAGCTGGACTGGGATTGGCCATTGATTAGAAACAACCAGGTGAGACCAATCCCAGATCCACCTGGTGCATTCCACAGCAGCAGAGAATCATTGTTTGCAGTTTGTTCCTGAGGCCTCTCAGCTTCTCAGGAGGAAACAATCCTAAGGAAAGGATTTTTCATAAAACATGTCAGCGACACAAGAGCACAGGTGAAGCCCAAGGACAGATGGACCAAGAACAGCGCTGATGCAGCCAAGGCACCCAAGAGGATTCCCGTCCTGTGAAGTGTGACAAAGCTGGTGACAAGCCAGGGTGACAACCCTGCCATGCCGGGTGGGGCTGTTGGGCCGGTGCTCTCAGCTGCCTGCAGGCTGCACTGCCACCCCACGCACCGAGCCAGCCCGAGAGAGGCACACGCGGGAGGCGATGGTGCTGTCTTATCTAGAGGGGATGTTATCTTATCTGGAGGTGATAACAGCACCAGCAGCAGGGAAACTTCCCTGTCTGACCATCCAGGAGCCACTCTGGCAGCCACACTTGGACCATCGGAGCCCCCTGGCAGCCACCCCTACACTCAGACAGCACCCTGGGTTCCTCACCAGGTTTCTCATGGCAGTCCTTGTGTTTCCAACCCAAGGTTTCAGTGGCAGTCCTTGTGTTTCCAACCCGAGGTTTCCATGGCAGTCCTTGTGTTTCCAACCCAAGGTTTCAGTGGCAGTCCTTGTGTTTCCAACCCAAGGTTTTCTGTGGCAGTCCTTGTGTTTCCAACCCAAGGTTTTCTGTGGCAGTCCTTGTGTTTCCAACCCAAGGTTTCAGTGGCAGTCCTTGTGTTTCCAACCCAAGGTTTCCATGGCAGTCCTTGTGTTTCCAACCCGAGGTTTTCCATGGCAGTCCTTGTGTTTCCAACCCAAGGTTTTCTGTGGCAGTCCTGGTGTTTCCAACCCAAGGTTTCAGTGGCAGTCCTTGTGTTTCCAACCCAAGGTTTCAGTGGCAGTCCTTGTGTTTCCAACCTAAGGTTTTCTGTGGCAGTCCTTGTGTTTCCAACCCAAGGTTTCTCATGGCAGTCCTTGTGTTTCCAACCCAAGGTTTCAGTAGCAGTCCTTGTGTTTCCAACCCGAGGTTTTCTGTGGCAGTCCTGGTGTTTCCAACCCGAGGTTTTCTGTGGCAGTCCTGGTGTTTCCAACCCAAGGTTTCAGTGGCAGTCCTTGTGTTTCCAACCCAAGGTTTCAGTGGCAGTCCTTGTGTTTCCAACCCAAGGTTTTCTGTGGCAGTCCTGGTGTTTCCAACCCAAGGTTTCAGTGGCAGTCCTTGTGTTTCCAACCCAAGGTTTCAGTAGCAGTCCTTGTGTTTCCAACCCGAGGTTTTCTGTGGCAGTCCTTGTGTTTCCAACCCAAGGTTTCAGTGGCAGTCCTTGTGTTTCCAACCCAAGGTTTCCATGGCAGTCCTTGTGTTTCCAACCCGAGGTTTTCTGTGGCAGTCCTGGTGTTTCCAACCTAAGGTTTCCATGGCAGTCCTTGTGTTTCCAACCCAAGGTTTCCATGGCAGTCCTTGTGTTTCCAACCCAAGGTTTCAGTGGCAGTCCTTGTGTTTCCAACCCAAGGTTTCAGTAGCAGTCTCAGATGTCTTTTAGGAGCTGCCATCTGCAGGAGCATCCCAGGACCTCTCGCTGATCTGAGAGATCCTGGGAAAAATTTGCCAGTCTCTTTTCCCAGCCTGGCGCTCGAAGAAGGAGTCAGAGCTCCTCAGTTCTCATTCTCAAGGTTGTTTATTGTTCTTTATCGATAAAATTCTTTCTCCTGTCCTGCTGAGGTTTGTTCAGCAAGACAGCCCAGGACACTCTGCCTGGCCCCGGGGCAGTGTTATGTCTTTATACTAAAAACTTCGTATACAATGTTTACAATTATTTTCCAATACCTATCACCCATGTTAGACAGTGAGCTTCTACTCTAAACCAATCTAAAAGTGCCACCATCACAGCAGAAGATGGTGGCCAAGAAGAAGAAGGAGAAATGCAGGACACGCCCAGACTCCTCATCTTGCCCCCTGGAACTCCATTCTAGAAACCCCAAAATCTACTTTTTCACCTCATGATAAATTCACTGTCATTCCACTTAATTTTTTTGTGGCTTGCAGATCTTCATCTAAGGTTGGTAACTTGCTCCATGGTCATAATCAAAACCACAGGCATTTTGGGCTCTGTGCCAGGGTCTCTGAGACCCCTGTCAGGGGTCTTGGCTGCTCAGGAGAGCCAGAGGGACGTCCTGGGTCCTGCCACAGGAGCTCAACCTGCAGCTGGCACTGCTGAGCACAGCTGGCACTAAATGTGTTCCTCAACATCCAGGTTCTGCCCAGGGCTCCTCATGCTCCAGAGGTGTGTGCATCCTGCCCAGGCAGCACATCCCTCTGCTCTCAGGAAACATGCTGGATGGCCACTTCCCACTCCTGGGCTCTGCTGTTTCTGGATTTGTAATGTCTGTGCATTTATTTTCTACTTTTCTTAACAGGCAGTTATGTGTATGACTTTGTACCTGACATAATTTATTGACTGCTTGTCATTTAATATTATTTTCCTTCAGTACCTGTAGTTTACACAAACTTAATTTCTTTTTCTTTTTAACAGGAAAATAATTTACCTGTATTCATCATTCTTTTGTTGATTAAAAGGTAACTTCATTGAAAGACTAAATTATTGGAAATATGTTCATTTTGTCTAGATGGTAACTCTTCCTGAGTACATGATAAATATCATGTACTGACTTTGCTCAGTTTACAAAATGGTCACGGGGAAGGGATTTTCTCTTCCTAGAGAGAGAAAAAATCAAGAAAGTGATAGCCTAGTGTGAAATACGAGACTTTTCTATGTCTCCTTCTTAGAAAAGTACACCTCAAAAGAAAAAGCATGTCTGAAAATGTTTAACTGACAGAAGGTGGTTGTACATAAAAATATCAAACACACCAAATTGAAAAGTGTTGCTTCTTCTATTAGGATTTAGGAGCTTAAGAGAGGCTGTTTGAGTTCAAAGTGCTGATGTTTCATGTAGAATATTGTGCTCCTCTTGCTCCACAGATTGCCAGCTGAGTGCCTGGATGGATGGCATGAATTGGTACCAGAGGTGACTGAGAGAGGCTCCTCTCCTGCAGGGCTGGGAGCAGGCTGGCCTGGTGATTTTCTCCTTGCAGAAGTTGGGTGTTCTCCCTGTAGCCCTCACAGCACTCTTCAAAGCCCTTCCTGACCCACATTCAGGATCTCTTTCAAGAAGGGTTGGGCTGCCATAATACAAGTGACATTCTGGGACTCATGGAAGTGAGTGAAATCTGTCTTAGGATGTTTCCTTCAGGTTTGTGAAGACTTCAGGAAATCCAGCCCTGGTGAATGCAAGGAGAAGTATGGAAAGCCTGCAGATTGCAGACTGTGCTGTAATGTGCACCAGTGCATTGGGGTCTGGCACCCAGCACCTGACTTCAGCATTTGAAGACTAATTGTGGAAGGGAAAACCTGAATAGTCTGGAGAAATAAATGAAAATGGAGATCTGTACTTGAAGAAGTCTTGATTTGCAAATGTGGGAGAAATAATGTTTACAGAAGGAATTCAGAAGTATTGTTTCATATGTTAGGTACTCTACTAATAAAGTGTCCCTTGTAAATACCAAAAACATGTCACTCAGCTATTAGAGAGAAAAGGAAAATAATCTTGAGGGTAGCTTTGTCTCCAGCAAAGGGGCATCAACTGCATGCCCAGATGTTTCTTTTCCATCTCTTACCCTTCAGTATTGATTTATGGAACTTTGTAGAAGATTAGGTCAGAAAGGAGGTGTGAAAAAAAGTTAGCAAATAATTGTTTTATTTTCTTCAAGATGAAAACCACTTGAATTCTCATCACTTATAGTACTGCTTTCATTGTTGTACACCAGACTTGTGTCTGGATGACATTTTGCTGTAACAATGATGTAATTGATGTGATGTGATGTGATATGATGTAAAATCTTGCATAGGAGAGCACCTTATCTACTGTGTCAGCTGAAGTTTTCAACAAGTTAATAATTCTTCAGTGTTCAACCAAAGTATGAAAAATTCTATTTTATCAACAAAAGTGAGCATCTTTCTTCATTGTCCCAGAAGGATTGCACTGGAAGGTGAAATCAGAGCAGAGGATGACTCAGTACAACCATTCAGCACAGTTCTCTCTCCAGAGCTCAGCAAATAAATCATTAAATGTCACTGAAACACCTCTGTCTTGGGATGAAAGGACACTCCTAGGGCTGAAGATTTCACTGTCAGTCCTCCTGGCTGTTATAACTTTGGCAACAATCCTGGCAAATGTTTTTGTTGTTATTACAATTCTCCTGACTAGAAAGCTCCACACACCTGCGAATTACCTCATTGGCTCCTTGGCAGTGACTGATCTTTTGGTGTCTGTGCTGGTGATGCCTGTCAGCATTGCTTACACTGTCACCCACACGTGGGCCTTTGGCCAGCTGCTGTGTGACATCTGGCTGTCATCAGACATCACGTGCTGCACAGCCTCCATCCTGCACCTGTGTGTCATTGCCCTGGACAGGTACTGGGCTATCACAGATGCTCTGGAATATTCCAAGCGCCGCACTGCTGGCCGAGCAGCCCTCATGATTGCCGTGGTCTGGATGATTTCTATCAGTATCTCTGTGCCACCTTTCTTCTGGAGGCAAGTGAAAGCTCATGAAGAAATTGCAAAGTGTGCTGTAAACACAGAGCAAATTTCCTACACGATTTATTCGACTTGTGGAGCTTTCTACATCCCAACTGTGCTCCTCCTGATATTGTATGGGAGAATTTATGTAGCAGCTCGATCCAGGATTCTGAAGCCACCCCCATTATATGGGAAACGTTTTACTACTGCACACCTGATCACTGGTTCTGCAGGCTCTTCCCTCTGCTCCATTAATGCTAGCCTTCATGAAGGGCACTCCCATTCAGGTGGATCCCCAATATTTCTGGGTCATGTTAAAATAAAACTTGCAGATAGTGTGCTGGAAAGGAAAAGAATTTCTGCTGCGAGAGAAAGGAAAGCTACCAAAACCTTAGGCATTATTCTGGGAGCTTTCATTTTCTGCTGGCTGCCTTTTTTTGTCATATCCCTAGTCCTACCAATCTGCCAAGATGCCTGTTGGTTTCATCCCATCCTACTGGACTTTTTCACCTGGTTGGGTTACCTAAACTCATTAATCAATCCAGTCATTTATACAGCTTTTAATGAAGAATTTAAACAGGCTTTCCAGAAACTAATACTTTTCAAAAAGTGCTCCTCTTGAGACTCTCCTCCTGTGTAACTGACCCTTGTGCAATCTCACAGCCTACCTGAAACTTTCCATGCTTTTATCCCTAAGGAACCGACTGGTAATTGCCATCTCTGCTCTACCCTGTTCTGTGCATGTAAATTTCTGGAAATTTCTTGCCAATTTGATACTTTCTGTCTGGGATTGTACATGCCATAACAGAACTTGTCCATGGTCACTGCAGTGATCATGTGTGTATATAAGATCAATGAGACATGAAATAAGCTTTGCAATGAGGCAAGGTGTGTGAACCAGGGAGTTTGTCTTGTGTGATGAGGTGACACATTACCCTGATGGGAGGAAATTGTGTGTGTATTTACAAGACCTTAGTATTTCTGCTGTATGTTATTAACCATTTATGTCAGCTGAGAGAGTTTCTGGAGAGCAGGATCTGATACTTATATTTTCTATGGCATGTATCTTACCCATGTGAAGCTGATGAAACCTGTAACTCTTTCAGAAGATGTGTGACACAGCCTGACTATAATCAGCAGCAGGGAAGAGAAGCATAGCACAGATGTAAGTTATGTAGATATTTCACAAATGCTGCAGTTGAAGCTATGCTTTCGGTGAAGTGTAGAAAGGAGACAATTTAGTTGAATTAATTATTACACATTTTATCATGAGTAGGGCAGCCAGTGAAGAAATGCTACAAAATAAATAGCATGAAAATGATTGATCTTATATTTCTGTCATTTAACTTTTTTGCATGCATAAACTGAAACAGGAGAATATGGTTAGTGCCAGTGTGGAATGACTAGGGCCTCATAAAACAGCCAGAAGTTTCACTCCTTGGTGACAAGACATGGGAAGTTAGACAGGGGAGAACAAAGTGACACACCAAGGAAAACTCTCTTAGTAATTAAGGTTGTTGGGGTGGATGTGGCATCCCTGTCTCCGGAATTCTTTCAGTACTGGTCAAACAAACTGTGGTCAGGAATCACTGTCAGGACGCTCTGCTGGGGTCACAGAGCTGGTCCCTTCTCACCTGCCTTTCTCTGCCTCTGGGATTATTTCCCTGATTGGCAGGTGGGAAGTTGGCACATGGAGGTCTTGGATGAAATCAGCACACCAAGTGGTGCAGCCCAAATTTTATGCAATGTTTTAGTCTCTGGGCAGTTTACATCAGAAGTGTTGTGTCTATACTGAATATGAGAGCCTCACACTGCTTTGAAAATCACCCCATCATCTTTCTGACCTCCCTTCCATCTCTCAGCCTGCCCCAGTACATCTCCACCATGCACTGCTGTGGCCATCCCAGCAAAATCCACCACAGTGCATGTCCACCCCAGCTTTCAGCCTCTCCTTTGCATTTGTAGCACAGCTTTGCAGCTTCTCCCTGTTGCTGCTGCCTCTGCTGAGGATGGACCATGCAGTGATGCCCCAGCACCACCCACGTGCTGCAGAGTCAGACAGAGCAGCTGTGTGGTCACAGAAGGGCAGTGCTCTCTCTCACTGAAGGCATTTAAGGCTGCTCTGTTTGGGACATGGTTCCTCCACCCTCCCAAAAGGGCACTGCTCTACTTCTGCCAAGAGGTTTGGGGGGTGCCACGACACGGCCATGTCCACACAGTGTCCTCCCACGGCGTGTCCAGAGTGGCACTGCCACATCCTGAGCTGTGCTGCTGCATTGCCTGGGGACAGGAGAGATGACACAGGCCACAGCCCACAGGGGAAGGCTTGAACCCTAAACCAGTGTGGAAAACTGAACTCCCACCCCTGAGGCCAGTCCCTGGTACTGTTCAATTTGCTGTTGTAGCTGCAGTCAACTTTTCATCCTCCTCTGATGATGACAGTCTGAAATGTTCACCTTTGGGCCAGTTTGTGATGACTTCCAAGATTCTGGATGATTCACTTGCTCAGTATGAAACACAAAATTACAGATCATGGTCCTGGAAGAGCCTTTGAGAGGCTGGTTGGTGCATTCCCTGCCTGTATCAACTGTGCTTTTGTTCTCTTCCTGTATTTCCTACCCTTGAAGATTTCCAATTATGAACAGAATGGCAAGATACAGCAAAGGAAGATGATCCACCACTCTTCTTTGACACTGTTTAATTCAAGGGTAAACAAAATAGGCACTTTCTTTGGTTAGATTATAGGTTAATTTTAAAAGGCACGTGGTTCTATATGACACCATTCTTATTGTTAGTGAATATTTGATAGCATACCTCAGTAATTTATATTGGAAAAAACAGTGATAGGGAACTGTCAGATAAAAACACTTGCTAGAGATGATCATAAATTAAATAGCACCCACAGCCTCTGAGTTAAAGGAGGAGGCTCTCATGTCACAGAGATCAATGTCCATATTTACCAGGTTTTACAATGCTCTGTGAATTGCAGTCCAGAGCACACAAATGTATTTCACAGAAGGTACATGAGGGCTGAGTGATTTCTCAGTGCCTCTCCCGTGAAGCTCTTGCAATACTGAGCACAAAGATAAGTTAAAACATGTTATATTTGTATAGAAGTACATATTGATATGTCCAAGAAGATAGTTATTTCAATGATATTATAATATCAATATTATCAGTTATTTCAATAATATTATAATATAATTCAATATTATATTTATTGAAAACAGAAGATATAACTAAATATATATCAAAGCATGTGTGCTCACTGCAGCACCCTGCATTTAAATTCCAGTGCAGGTTATTCCTACAACCAGGGAAGAGGATGAGTGTCAGCAATGAGGAGTCACCATGACAGAAGACTGGCAGGACAATGAACGTGGAACATGATCACTCCTCCCAGGGCAAACCTGAACTTTCCTACATGAAGGAAGTATGGCCATTGAAAGCCTGTGGGTTGAAGCAATCCCACCATGCTCACCAACCTGAAAACAGCTCCTTGTCAGGGGAGTACAAAGGAACAAAATGCACACTAGGAACAAAATGCACAAAGGAACAAAATGCACAATAGAGCAAAAGAACAATATGTAAAACTACTTAAGTGTATGAAGCCCTATTGATGAACAGATCACATCTTCACAAACAAAGTGTATGAAGCCCTATTGATGAACAGATCACATCTTCACAAACAAACATGCCCAAAAGTCCCCTTCCTGTTTTGTATATGTAATCAGTCTATGATGTTATGGAAATGTTTTTGCAGAACACACTTTATAACACAATGTCAGAATGCTTTCATTGATAATTATGATATTTTACCACTCTGATCTAATGCAAAAGGTACTTTGGTACTGTGAAGACATGATGCTTTGTATTTTCCTGTCTATTCCACAGCAGTTAATGATGGATAGACAATTTCAAATCTTGAACTACCATGGAAACTACTTGGTTCCCTGCTTTTCTTTTTTGAGTTCACAACTCCCTCTGCAGTAAACCTTGCCAGTCCTCGAACAAATGTTAAGAGAGACAGCTGTAGCTATGGTGCCAGCCTTGAAATTATATTGGCAAGCACCCTTGGCATCCTTAAATGCACCCTTTCTGGCTCCATGTGTAGACCTAATTTAGCTGACATTTTTAAGATGTCTGCTCCAGGAAGAGGTGAAACATCCCCTCAAACCAACAGACTTTGATGACATTATTTACATTACCTAGGTTGCAAGATTGAAATGAGACTTGTGTAGAAGACTCAGTAGTGAAGATGTCTGATGTATTCAGACCAACCCTACTCATAGTGTGTGTAAATCCTGTTTATTATTCCCAGCAATTGCCACTCCCCATCCTGGTGTTCTCCAGGTGTGTCAGGTTCTGACTGCTTTTGCAGCTGGTGAAGATGGACATGAAAACTCTTGGTTTGAGGAGATGGTGTTCTCACTGTACTGAATATGCTTTCTGACTGAGAGGAAGATGGCAGCAGTACAAACTAACAAGACATCAACCTGTTTCTTATGTGCTGCAGGCTTCTCAGTACCTTTGTTACCCCACCTTGACATGGCTGCAGGCTTCTGTGGGGGCTCATGGTGGCACCCAGCTGATTCTAGAAACAAGAAACAGTCATACACACAAAACTCCAAACCCAACAAAACTTACATTGCCATATAGACTGCTGACAATGATGTGAGACTAGCAAGCCATGCAGCACTTCTGTCTACACAAGCATGATTCTGTTTCTTTTTCCCTGCTTCCTGTGAATTTAATACTGTTCCTAAGCTCTGTGTGGCTTCTAGCACAACCAGGGCTCCAGCTCAGTCAGGAGCTGTTAGAAATTAATTCAACAAATATCAGGATCTTATAATGACTCTGATCTCCTAAATGCTTAAAACCCAAACACCTGGAGTCAGGTAATAACAGGAGAATCTCCATTTCTGGTGTGCAGAGAGAAGCAAGAACCACTGGCTTAGAAAACAGTGGGCTAATTCAACTCACTAGAGACACAGAAGTATTGACTCTGAGTTAGTTGTCTGCCAGTTTGATAAACAGAACAAATGCCAGAACTGGTGCAGAAGAAGCAGCACACACACAAGTAATTTTAGGAGGGACATACAACTGCATGTGTCAGCAGCAGCAGCAAGATCAACTCAGACACCTCACTTAAATTCTCCATACAAACAGAGGGGGTACAGAATAGCAAGAATACCTGAAGAGTCAGTTCAGGGACCTCAGGAACTGGAAGTTGACTCAGATAGACATTTTAAATAACCCCAGAGAAATCTGCTCTCTGTAAGTTTGGCTAATCCCTTTTGAATCTCATGCCTCTGGTGTTCATGGCATCCTTGAGCCATTCACTTCTCACGTTATCAAGCTGTGCATAAGATGCACGAGTTCCTTTTATTTGTTTAAAGCTACTACACCCATATGGATCCTCTGTTGTCAGACACACTGACAGCTTCTGCTGCTTCCCCATATAATTTGTGATTTTATTGTGTTTGTCATCTCTCCTTGCCCATCATCTCTGGTCACACCTGCCCACATTACTTACACCACACTCCCTTGGAACTATGCAGCCTTTCTATCAGTCATTGTGGGGACATCTGGGGGAAGAGTTTTCTACCAGTGGTGCTGGCACCCTGCTTTGGGTTTTGGAAACCCAGCACCCACGCTTCCAATCCAAGACATAAGCATTGCAACCATGCCTCAGGCTTTGGTGAATCCTCATCGTGCAGCAGTGCACACAAGAGCAAATGCTCACTAAGGACTGAGAGACACTCCTCAGCCTCCTGTGCCACCAGATGCCAGCAGCACTGGCACGGTGAACGGAGCTGCTGCTGGAGGCAAAGCACAGGGTGTGAGGTAAAGTCCTGACCCACCCAGCATGAGTGATGGAGGGAGGTGACAGGAAACAAACTGAGCTGAGCTGATAAGAGAGGAGAAAGAAGCCCCTCACCAAGGTGGCAACTGAACCAGCTGCTGGGTGGGGTCTGCAGTGTGAGGAAGAGAGTGAATAGAAACCCAGGAAATGATAAATGCCAAATCTGTGGATCCAAGTGAGAGACAAGCTGCCTGCTCTGTGTCATGCAGAAGCAGCATAGCTGCAGCTGGTGGTACAGTGCACGTGGCAACAAGGGCTGCCACTGCCCAGGCTGGTATTTTGAAGAAAAAAGCTTAGTGAGGTTAGACGCTTAGAAATTTCTGTCCAGGGAAAGGAAATGATGTAGAGGAAAACTAAGGAAGCTCTGGCTGCTCTAAGACAAAGCAATTTTTTTCTTTAATATTTTTAATGATGGGGACTTAGTGCAGTCAGTGGAAGGTGCAGACAAAAGTACAGAGAGTGGAATGAGGGCTGTTACAAGGTGAGGAGGCAGCTCCCCTTTTTCCCCCACAATGGCCAGTGGGTTCCCAGCCTGTCCCAGCCCGGCCGAGAGGCCGGAATTGCTCACCGGCCTCTGACGGCGCCTGCTGGGGCCTCGGCCGGGCACGGGCAGCGCGATGCTCGCAGAGCACCGGGCAGCTCCCGCTGTCCTTCACCGCGCCACCCGCACTCCCGGGCTCTGCTCACCGCTCAGCTGCACCGGGAGCAACTTTTCCGGTCAGTGATGGATGGGGGAGGTCTCTCGTCTCTGATCCCATCTCGGCATCCCCGAGCTGCAGATACCAGAGGTGGAACCAACCACAGCTAGATCGACCACCAAGTCTCCCACAGTCTCCAAGAGATGGCACTAAAGGGGGGATGCGGCGGGAGAGGAGGACAAAACCTCGCTGTGCCACCTGGCACGGGGCTCTGCCCTGCTTTTAACGAGCCGGGACCGGCACCGCCTGCCCCGACACCAAAGCCCCGAGGCAGCGGCAGCCCCGGGCCGGCTCCGAAGGGGCTATCCGGCAGGCTCTGCAGCACGAACCCACCGTGAAAGCAGCCACAGCAGCGCCTCCGCTGCGCCCATCCGCCACACCAACCGCGCCCAGCTCCGCGCCGGGGCCTGGCGGAAACTTTCCCCTCCCTGCCCCGAGCGCCCTCGGCCCCCCCAAAATGGCGGCCGGGGCCTGCCCGCCCTCTCCAGGGCCGGGGGCGGGCGCCGCGGAGCCGCACGGCGGCCGGGCCGGGCCGCCAGCCCCCGCCCGCTCCCGTGACGTCAAGCACCGCCCGGTACCGCGTCCCTCCCCTCATTGTCAGCGCCCGCACCCGCCGCCCGAGCCCCGGAGCCCCTCGCGGGCTGCGGCTGCCCAAGCCCGGGCTGGGAGGGAGCGAAGCCTGGCCGCTCCTGCTGCCCAGGTAGGCAGAGGTGGGCGATGAAGGGGCGGAGGGCGGGGGGTGCCGCAGACCGGCGGGGCGGGGAGGAATTTGAGGCATCCGCTTTGTCTTTGACCGCCACCGCCTTTCCCGTCCCTTCCCGTGCGGGCGAGCGGGTGCCTCAAGGCCGGGTCGCCCGCGGTGGCGGCGGCGGCGGCGGGGACCCCCCGCGGGAGACCCGGCCCTGAGGCGCCCGCCGGGGCCTCGGCTCCCGCTCGGAAATGGAGCCGCCGTCGGGCTCCTTCCGACGGGACCGGAACAGCCGCTTTCCTGAGCGGAGATCGGCCCCGTCCCCGCCCGGGAAGGGCACGGTCCCACCGGTCCTCGCTGTAGCGAGCTGCCCGCAAGGAAGTTCCTAACTCCATTGGCTGCGGCTTGGTTGAGATTTTGGAGGTTTCCAGGCGCTTAACGCGTTTTCTGTGGATAACCTTTTTTTTTTTTCCTTGCTGCAGCCACATACTCCCTTTCCTGTTGCTTATTTTTCCTGAATTCCCCCTTCTTTCCCAGCCCGCCCACGTTTATAATATAATTAATAACGTTCTTTTATATGTATGCTTTTCTGATGCTCCGACTTCGTTAATCACTTCAGTCGTCTTTGCTCCCCCGTCGTGAGGGAATTAATCGAGGGAGCACTGTGAAACTTTTTTTTTTTGCCTCTTTCGGGAATTTCTGAAACTTCCCTCGTTTGGCTTTGTCAGGTGTCCCATGTGCTGGCATGTGAAGCCAGTGGCACAGCAAACCTTTGCTTGTTGTCCTTGGTGATTGCGCTTTCATTGCATGTCTGCATTTTTTTCCCCTTTGTAATGCTACATCTGAAGCCTTTACACCAATTAAACGCGAGTTAAAGTTACCATCCCAACTAATCAGCACATTTGAGTTAGGTGCGGTGGGGTTAGGTTTTAACTGCTGCGTAAATTCTGTTAAAATGTTCCACAAAAATCGGGGTGAGGAGTGCTCATCGCTGCCGCGTGTGTTGGGGTTGTTGCTTGTCTAGAGCCGCTGGGATGGGTGAGCGCCTCTCACCGCAGTGATGACAGTGGGAAGGGGGATTTTTACAACCTGGAATCGTCTGTGGCATTCCGTGTTTAGAGGGAAAAAATGCTGTAACTTCCCACATGCCTACAGCCTCATGGCAGAGGTATGCATCTGCTGACCTGCGGGACACTGTGGGGAGGCGTCGTTCCCCAGTGTTACAGTCTGTGCGAGGACGGAACCGGCAGCTCTGTGCTCTGGTCACTTTGTGCAGCCAGTACCAGCTGGCACATTTCGGCAGGGACAGCGTGCTCTGAGGCTGGTTCGCATCTGCGGCACTTGCAGGAGTGTAATTCCTCCATTGTATGGGCTCTGCAGCAGTAGGGACTGCTCAAAGCTGTCGGCAGTGCCTGCCAGGCTGATACCCCAGGAGCCCCAGGGGACCCCTCCTGGGCATGGGACCCCCTCACCGGCATCGTGCCTGGACCCCTGGGGTTGCTCAGAGCAGCAGGCCCTCTGTAGCACTACCAGGAGGACATGGAGAGCTGATTGCTGTGTTTCTTCTGGATATGTCTGAAAGTTCCTGGGGGAAGGAATGAGTTGGGGTAAAGGGAGTGTGGGAGGGCAGCACAGTTCAAGAGTAGTCAGGTCCCCATTAACTAATGTCTCCTGATATAGGTAGTTCTTCAACCTCAGCTTCCTCATAACACCATGAAATAATAAAATTTCTGCACTCCAGTACAGGCCAATCTGACCAAGGCTGACTTCCTTAGAAGTAAAAATAAGTTACAAGAGTGCAGACTTTTTGCCAGCCTTCTGGCTGTCTCTGTGTTCGGAAAATTGCCCAACTGAGAGGAAGTTACTGATTTTCTTTATTTAATATGAGGCTAGGAATTGTAGGCAAAAATAACTCATGTTAAAAAAGAGAACTCTCAAATGTGGCTGTTACAAGAAATGATAATATTTAAAAGCCCAGTACGCCTTGCAATCTAGGCCACATTATTTTGTGTGTTCGAATGGGTTGGTGATTACATCTTTGAGCATAACCTTACCAGAGTATTGTGCCCAGGGCCTCTGAGGCTGTGCATGTCCTCCATGAGACGTTTCCTTCCCTCCGTGGGCTGCAGTTGGTGAGGAACCAGAGGCCTCTCTCCTCACAGGAGTTCTTCAGAAAGTATGGCTGGCGTTACTGAGTGAAATGACAAAGAAGGACAATTTTGATACAATTGTTACACTAAAATGAAGCATATAATCTCACTAGGGGGTCGTTTTTATTGAAAGATTCCCACAAGGGTGATGGTTCGTAGCAGTAATATGTTTCACACTAAATAGTGAACTGCAGATCACGTGAGCCCTTAAAATCTGTTGGAATGGAGAACCTTTGTTGTGATGGTTATGGCATGGTTACATTCGTCTTCACATGTCTAAGGCCTGCTGTACAGACTTTTTGCCTTGGGTAATGCTTGTATTTGCACACGTGAAGTAGAGAGCATGAATGTTTTCAAATACTTGGTGGCAGCTGATGAGCAGGTGTTGATTGCCAGCACTTCTTGCATTCCCAAAGCTGGTGGTTGGCTTTGTCCTTCCATACTGTTATTCTCTCTGCTTTCAATGGGCGGAATCTTTGGAGGGCTTTAGTCTTTTAACTTGATCTCCTCTTCCCTTGGTAGCCACCAAAGGTGTGATTAATCTCCCTGTCTAAGCTCATGTGTTTGCCAGGATAACTGGGGCTGGCAGCCTTCTCCTGGTGGTGACTGCAACCACTCATTGCACACACTGTGAGCAGTCACATCTCTCTGGATTTGAGGGTTTACAGCTGGTGGCTGATTCAGTTTGGTGGAAAACCCACAAACCATTTGCCCTTAACTGTCCAGATTTAGGAGCCTTCATAACCACCCTGGCTGAGAAGGCATGCCAGGCATGCCATTCCTGTGAAGTCGGTGGGGTTTGGGTTGATTCAGCAGCCTGAAAAACAGTGTTTTTGAAATGATCAAATATAAAGTGTGGCATTGGATGTCAGCCATCAGAATGTGGCAATTTAGGCCTTAATGCTTTTGTGTCTCTGGCCTGTCTTAGGTTTTGGCAGTGATGTTCCCCTGCTGAGGCCCTAATCTGGGCAGATAAGGGTTTGTAAGGATGCCTCAGCCCTGTGTGCTTTAACCCTCACCAGGGTGGAGTAAGATATGCAGGTGCAACACATGGCTTTACCTAAGCATGACAGCAGCATGCACAGAAGTGTGAATGCTGTGCACAGAAGTGTGAATGCTGTTTCCTTTTCTGTAAAAGAAAGCCGAGAATATTTTTGTTGTGTTCCCGAACATTTGAATTTCACATAGAAGCACAGTCCAGAAAGGTGAATGCACCCTGTGTGTGATGGGCTGAAAGGAGAAGGTGGTGTTTAGAAAAAAGAAGAGTTTTAATGTTATACTTAACACTCAGCCTATTCTGCAACCTTGTCTCTTCTCCTAATAAAGCCCCTTAGGATCCACCCCAATAACCCCAGGAATGAAATGTATTGCTTCCTTGCTTGGGAACAAAGTTGCCAATGCACAGGTATAAAGTACAAGACCACATAAGCTGGTAAGTTTATTTCTGTGGGACTGAGGGCGGATGAGAGTTGGCTGCTTGCTCTTGTCAAGTTGAAGGACAGATGGGTTTTCACATCCTCTCCAGTCATGGATCTGGGAAGAGCTACATCAGTGCAGGTGGGCACTGTGCCTGGAGGAGGTGGGTTTGCCTTTCCTCTTGTCCTAACTGCCTTCTCCTCCCGGTGCCCTTTCTAGCCCTATCCCAGCTGACAAAATCTCCACGCAGCCGTGTTCAGAGAGTTGATCTGGGTGAAAATTAACCATCAGCCTCCCCCCACTCCCTTTAGCCCTGCCAGATTCCCAGCCTGGCTGCAGGGCTGCTTTACTCTGGCCAAGGGAGAGGAGCATGAGGCTAGAAGGAGACAGGCACAGTGCAGGGCCACCTGAAAATGACTATAAAACTTAAGTTTGAGGATCTGGTCCAAAGTTTGTGAGGTCACTTGTGCAGTAATAGCATCCCTTGAAACTTTAAGCATTGCTGTCTGTGTTGAGGTCTGTGTCACCACCATGCTTTCACAGTGAGTTTGGATGTGCTACCTTTGCAAAATTCCCCCTCACACAAAGTGCTGCCCAGGTCTGGGCAGAGGAGTAGAGACATCATTTTAAGAGGACTTCAGTGGAAAATTTTCTACATGTATTAAGTCCCAATCTTTTTGGCCCTGTTTGTCAGAGCTTCATTGAATTGAACAAAGCTAAATGTTGTCCTCACAAAGTAACTTCAGATCCTATCATCTGGGCTCTGAGCAGCTCTACTGAACACGGGCCAGCAAAGTGCCCCGGTCTCACGTGTGTAAATACTTTGTGTGAGCTGGAAACTTCCGTGTGGCTGCTCCTTGGCCTGCTGCAGTGTGATAGCTGTCATGCTGCCCTGCCCTGTGTGTCAGGGGAGCAGCTGTCCAGCCCAGCCACGCTCACTGCCCTCCCTTGGCTGCAGGCACAGGCAGACTGGCCTGGTTCCATGTCTGCTTCTGACAGGTGGGCTCCTGAGTGCTCCAGGATGAAGTAATGGGGGACATGCACTGTCAGGTGAGGGTACTTCCTCCTCACTCCTCCTTGCTGTCTGCCCTGGTTTGTGGGGAATGTGGTGGTTTAGCTGCTTCAAGTCACAAAGGGGGAAGTGTAGGCTTTAACGATTTTTAATCAGTACTGGGTGGACAAGCCCCTGCATGTAAACATTTATAGTTCTGAATTTACTTAGCTAATTGGTTTTTAAGTCATAGTTTGACCTGCTGTTCTGCCCAGGCCATAGTATCAAACCTTACTTAGTATTGAATTAACTCATTAACTCAGCCGGTTTTGAGGTTTGTGATTTCAACTTGCAAACTTGATGCCTGGAGGGGGGGAGGGGGCGTTGATCTAAATAAGATTTTTTTGCCACAAAACCCCCGTGTTCCTTGCTTGGGTTTGTGATTGTTTGGCTCTGCAGTAGTAGGACTGATTTCATTCAGACCCTTTGCAAATAGTGTCGTGGCTATCCTTGATTGTGCACTGCATGCCTCTGAGAAAGCAGAGCAGCAGGAGATGAGAACCAAGGCTTTCTTAGCCCTGGTAGGATTCAGCTTTGGTGGTTAATATTACAAAACCACTGGAGCTTGGGGCTCATGTGTCAGGCTGTGCAGTAGGAAAGCATCTGTGGCTGTAGGCAGGTGATGTGAGAGGGCTGCCTGACCTGTGCCATGGCACAGCAGTCCTGTGGGGCAGCTGAGGAAGGTGCATTCTGGTGACACACATCACCTCTGCTCCAGAGCAGCAGCTCTCCCACTCTGGGAGCCAGTGGGCAACGTGTAGCAGGTCATCCCAGTGGCTGCTCCCATGTCCCCTGAGGGTCCTGGGGCAGGTGACAGCAAGTATCCTGCACTGGAAGTGCAAGTGCCAGGGTAGGTAAAGATGGTGTGGGAGCAAAAGAGGGAGCATGTTGCTGTGTTCCTGCTTCTCGTGTGAGTGTTGCAGTGTTCTAATTGACCTCTAAAAATGGTAGCTTCATCCTAAGCTGAAAATGTCTTTCTGCATGACTGATCATGATGAACATAAGCTCAAGCAACTCTTTAATTAGCTCAAGAATGTTTCTCTTTGCCTTGAATGCTTCCTTTTCACCTTTTCTTCTGTGGCTGCATGCAATGCAGTGCTTGCAGAAAGGCAGCTCTGGGCTGTGCAGCAAGGGTGGTACTGACAGGGTGGTTCTGAGGGTTGCTGTCGTCAGCCCTGCCACCCGTGCTGCATGCAGCACAGCTCTGCACAGATGGGAGTGACAGCTTTTGCTGCAGTGCTGCACCCTCCGTACGTGTTGCAGCAAAATCTGTCAGACACGTTCATTCTCAGAATTGCATTAATTAAAATTGCTTCTATAAGCATTATCTGGCTCTGAAGGTTTAGCACTGGCTTGTGTCTTCCCCACTGGATTGATTTGAAAAGCACAGGATGTGTTTCTGAGGCTGCAGAGGCTCCAAGGTTGTCTTGATCATCTGATTCCACTGCAGCACTTTCAGCTGCTTGTGCCTTTGAGGTGCCTGTACCTCACGTGGGAGTGCAGTGGGTTACCTTAAAGGGAAAATCTGATGAAACTTCTTCAAGAACTTGTTGTTACATGTGATATCTTAGTGGAATTTACCGGAATAGAACGGAGATTCCTGACCTAGGATCTGGAACAGAGCTGCAAAAACATTAATTTCTCAGGTAGTGTGAATCATTTGGAAATATGTCTGTTTTTACTGGAAAACAATAATTCCTGGATTATACTAAATAGCTAGTAGTACTGCTTTGTGGTGAGAATTTGAACTTGAAGCAATTGAGAATTCCTAATGAAGTCTCTCACTCTTCTGTCTGCATCCTATTCTGTATAGCTGCTGTTCAGGATTGTTTTTAATGTTGCTGAGTATGACTAATGTCCTTGCATAAAGGCATCCTGTGTAACGTGGGTGTTGTTTCTGTATGAGTTTTGGCTGTTAGTATATTGTAAACTGCCTTCATATGCTCTAAAATTCCCTGGGTGTTACCTTCTATGCATTGGGCAGAGCATGGGAACAAGAAGCCCAGTTTGGAATAGATCTTTTCCTTTTGTGTGTAACCACTGTCAGAGGGGCTGTGAAGGGAGCAGTGAGTATCAGCAGTGCTTTGGGGAAGCTGTGAAATTGTGTGTGTTTGAAGGTGACTGCAGGAACAATGCTGCAGTGGAGCATTACTAGCTGTGGAGGTGGGGAACCCTTTTCCAGCACTGATGGGAAGATGGGGAGGTTCTTTGGGGTGTACTCTCTGCAGAGCATAGGGCACAAACAGGCTGCTGGTAGCTGGTGTGTAAGAGCTGGGCTGAGAGGCTGGCTGGAGGTGCAGGCAGAGAGAAACAGCAACTGCTGAGTGCAGGGAAACAGCTCTGCCCTGCTCACTGCCATGATTGCCAGGTGGCACTCCTTGGGTCTGGGTCACCTGCCCCTCATTTCCCTCCTGGAGCAGCAGGAGTGGCAAGCCCCATTCTCTAGCTTGCTTTCTCTGGCTGCCTTAGGACAGAACAGCTCCCAGGTCCTCACACACAGATCATCTCCATTCACTTTTCCTCAGCTGCCTACGCTTTGAGCTGATTTGCAAAGCAGGATGGGTTTTCTCTTTTTTTTTTTTTTTCTTTTTTTTCTTTTTTTAGAAGCTTGTGTGCTTTTATTGACTGCTGCAACTGCTGGGGCATGTGGCTGAGAGTTCAGCACAGTCCTTGCTTTGGAGCCCAGCTGTGTGTGAGCTGGTGGGGCACACAGAGCATCTCTCTCTGCAAAAGCAAGAATGGCAGCAGCAAGCTGGACAGGCTCAGCAAAGCAATGGCAGCATGGCAGTGTCTGCCTGTGGTGCAGATCAAGAGAAAGCTTTTCTTTTCTGCTCAGTACTGGTGAGATGCTGTCTGAAGTGTCATGAGGTTCAGGTGGGTATTTCACTAGACCAGGTTGCCTAAAGCCCCATCCAGCTTGACCTTGGACACTTCCTGGGATGGGGCATCCACAGCTCCTTTGGGTGACTTGTGCCAGTGACTCACCACCTCCACAGGGAGAAATAAATTTCTTCCTAATATCCAATCTTAACCTACTCTCTTAGTTTGAAACCAGTGCTCACATCCCATCACCACAGTGCATGGTATAAAGTCTGTGTCTTTCTTATAAACTCTCTTTATATATTGAAAGGCCACTATAAGGTCTCCCCAGTCTCCTCTTTTCCAGACTGGGCAATCCCAACTCTCAGCCCTTCTTCACAAAAGTATTAAAGCCCTTGGATCTTCCTTGTGGCCTCTTGTGAACCCACTGTAGTCTTTCTGAGGATGCCAGAACTCCAGATGTAGTGTTCCAGGTGGGGTCTCATGAGAGCAGAGTGGGAGAATCACTTCCCTTGACCTGCTGGCCATAATTATTTTGATGCAGCCAAGGACCACTGTTGGCTTTCTAGGCTACAAGTACACATTTTTGGGTCATGTCCAATTTTTTTGTCCACCAACACCCCCAAGTCTGTCTCTGCAGGGCTGCTCTCAATTCATTGATCCACCAGTCTGAGCTGATGCAGGGAATTGCCCCATCCCAGGTGCAGGAAGTGGCAGTGTGGTAAATTCTGACTGAACTAAAGGAAAATAATTTTCTCCCTGAGATTGTTCTGACAGGAAACAGGGCCCGAGGGGTTGGGGCATTTCTGACCCTGGAGATTTTTACAACTTAATGAAGTCCTGAGCAACCTGCTCCAGCTTTGGACAGGGATTTCAAACCCTGTTTGAAATCAGAGCTGGACTGAGATTAGCTTCCTCCCCTTACTGCTAACTAAGATGAGAGAGAAAATGTGAATTTCCTACTCTTTCCCTCCTCTGTAGAAAGAAGCAGCACGGGGTGGGGGGAGCAGTGTGGTTCTGTCTCATTACAGGCTCACCAGTGCTTCCTTCCTATGAAACATCCTTCCTTCCTTCAGTCCAGGGAGTACAAGGGGAAAAAAACATGTAAATAACAATGCAAGTGAGCACGGTGTCCTGGGGTAGATCCTCTGCTGCCATTTTTGCTTCATGCTCTATTTCTCACTCTCCACTTCTTAAACATGTTGCAAGAAAAGCATATGCCCTCTTGGCTCTGATCTTCATTTAGGATAGGATTCAGATAAATTAATGCTTGGCATTAAGCCTGCAGATTTTGTCATTAGCATCTTGTGTAATGCTTGCAGGAGTACCTGTGCTGCAGGAGCAGGAGAATTTGTCTGCCTGCTGTCCAGTAGTCAACAGCCTTGGATAAACAGTGGACTTAAAAGCCAATGCAGGCTGCCCTGTAGAACTGCCTTGTTTAATACAATGTAATTCAAGATTGTTGGTTTTCTAGCAGCATGAAATGGAGAATTTGGAACAAAGTTTTCCCATAATAGTCATGAGTGGAGTGGCATCTTTAACCCTTTCATGTCCTATTGACAAAAAGCTGGTGGGAGATGGAAGAGCTTTGAAGTTGGTGATGTTATTCAGCCTTGGAAGAAGTATGGCTCAGGACCTTCCTGATGGAAATCCTGTCCCACTTCTGACTCCAAACAGCTTCCTAGCTGCCTACTGAAGGAGGCAGCTGGGTGCTGGGGACGGTCTCTCTGGGAAGTTACAGCTGTTGTGCTTTTTCAGTGTTCTCCCTTGTCAAAGGAGATGCTTTTCCCCAAGCAAATGGGGAATTACTCTGGCCCATTTTTGGAAAGAAGGGGCAGAGGCCAGGTATCTCTCTGCTATCTCTCTCTACATTAAGGAGAATCCCAACAGTGACTGCTGAATGCCCCAGCCAGCAACCAGACCTTGGACCTCTGGCTTATGGAGAATATCACGTGCCCTTGCAGCTCTTCCCAGAGCAGAGGGTGTGGTGCAGGGCATGTGGCTGGTCTCTGCCTCCTGGGGCAATGAGGTGCCCTCACCTTTATGTCCTGCTTGCCCTGGTCCTGGCACAATGCTGTATGTCTGTGTGTGAAATGCCTGTTGTCATTTTGAGAGGCTCAGCCTGCAAGTGAATGCATTCCATCCATAAATTCATCAAGGCTTTCAAGTGGGCAGTTTTCAGTGGCAGAGCTGCCCAGTGTCATAACACCATCTTGGCAGCTTGTCTTGGAGTCTCTTGGAGTGTTAATTTTAAGGTTAATTTTAATTTTAACACTCTCTTGGAGTGTTAATTTTAAGGTTAAAATTCCCACAGCTACAAGCATGCTCTCACAAAGGCAGCATGTTCCTGTTTGTAAATGTTATTTTATTTACTTTTTTGTTACCTCAGGGTATTTTCAGCAATAAATTGAACACAAAGACTACTGTTAGGATCTTCCAATCCACCCAGCTGTCCTCATTGAGCAAATCATATTTAAGAATGATTTATAAGACATTTTTAAGTTCCTGAATATTTCCTTTCATTTGACTTCACACTTGCCAGTGAACAAAAAAGCTGCAGGTTGGGACCTCAGAGAGGAAAGAATAGCTGGTTGTTATAAGGGAGTCCAGGATCACAATTAGTATTTAGTACAGCAAATACTAACAGGGGACAGAGTTACCAGCTGTTTGTATTGGGCGGCCTTGAAGGATGTAGAGATTACTCAGGGTGTGTTGGTTAGCCAGCCAGCCTTCACTTACCTGTGCCAGTGGTTGTGAGACACTGCCTGTGGTCCACCCAGTTCACATGACTGGGGAGAAATCAGCCAGGCCTTGGCTGCCCTGCCTGTGAGTCAGTGCCTGTGTGGGTACCTGGCTGATGGAAGGTGTCCTGCTGCAGCAGCATGCTCTGGCTTGCCTGCCTGCTCCTGTCCTGGGTGCTTGCTGGGTTCAGCTGCTGCTCCTGCAGGGCAACCAAGCAGCTCTGGAAGAGCCCCTGAGCTGGTGATGGCACCTTGGTTTGGTAGCAGCACCTGGTATCTTGCTTCAGAGCGTGTGGATTTCATGAACTGGGGCCAAAAGGTTTGCCTCAAGCTGGAAATGATGCTGCTGCTGTAACCCAAGCTGGCCAGCCTTTCTGCCAGAGGCTGACAGGTTCCTCCTGGACTTTTCATGACAGCAGTGTTAACCCTGAGGCTGCTGAACTGAGGTGTGCTGCTAGTCTCTCCCACATCTCTAACAAGTGTTTGTCCAAAAGCTACAGAGTGGCACAGCTGCAGTGAGCTCCAGCTCGTGCTTGAGCTGCTGCAGTGCTGCCCCTGCCAGCGTGCCACAATGCCAGGCACTGCAGCTCCCCTGACTCACAGCCCTCTCACTGGCAGTTTACAGCTCAAGTCTAAACCCTGGTTTGCTCCAAGAGCAGCAGCAGTGGCACCTGTAACCTGAATCAGGTTCCCTGGCTTCCTCAGGGGCCCTTCCACGAGTCTGAATTGCTACTAATTGCAGACTTTGTTCAACCCTTTGCATTTTGGCTGCAAACACAGGGCAGGCCCGGCTGCTGAGCATGCCTGCAGAAGTTCTGCTGTCCATCTATCCCAGGGCAGGGTCCTGAAAACCTGCCAGCAATTTAATCTTCTGCATCTGCACTAAGCAGGGCAAGTTGTGGATTTGCATGGGGGAGGCTGTGTCGGGTGTTAGCCAGGCCAGGGTAAGCTTCTCACAGCCAAATCAAGGGGAGCAGCAGTGTGCCCTGAAGAGGGATCCCCTCAGCAAGAGCAGCTCTGCAGAGACTTGGGGTAAAACTTCTGATTTGGGAGATTTCTGATGATCATGTTTCTTTCTAGCTGTAGGGCTGTTCTGTTCAATGGCTGGATAGCAATGCTAATGATTTATAAAGTTCACCTACAAGATAGAAGTTAAAACTGGGGTTATGCTTGAATATTGAATTTTATCAGAGTAATTAGTCTTAGATGTCTGCTTAGAATTTTTGAGTGACAGGGCTGTTAGTAAAGATTAATGGAAAATTAAAATTTAGACACTGAAATATGAATGATCATTTTTATTTCAGGTCACATTTTATTTCCTTGTGCTGCCATGCCATCAGTCTGAGGGTCTGTGCAGTGCCTGCTGGACCTGCTTAGAACAAAATCCTGGGTGCACAGAGCAGAAGGAGGTGCAGGGCAAGGTGTGCAGAGAGGACAGGGCACCTTTCCTGAAGTGGAGTTTAAGCTGACAGTCTAAGCTGTTCCCAAAAGATCTTCCCTGCTAGTACCAAGGAGTGGGGACAATCCTGATCACATCAGTGCTGCCTTATGTTTGTAGAGTTCTTGGCATGGCTTGGCCTGGATCTTCCCAGACAAGGTCTGTCATGTTTGGAGGCAAAGCTGGTTTAAAAGGGTTGTTCCCTGCCAGTTGGCCTTGGCACAGAGGACAGACCTAAGCCAGGCTGATGTACTGGTGCAGGTGTACCCTAATGCTCTCCTTGGTTACTGATAGTGCAGTCTCCAAGAGGCCATTCATCCACCTGGCCTTACAAACTGGGATCAGCTGGGTGATTTTCTGACAGTGCTGCAGACTTTTTTGTCTTTGGGGAATGCCTGAATATTTTTGTATTGAATGCACAGCTCTAGCAGACTACATTTTGGGTACACAGGTACCACACACAGGCTGGTTGCCTGCCTGTCCTTTCATTTTTGTCCAAGGTGGAAAAATGGATGGATTGGGAACTGCAGCAGTCCAGGACAGGCAGTAGCTATGGCAGCTCCCCAGGCTGTTCCTGTGGCAGCTGTAAGAGAGCTGAAAATTCCTTTTGGCACTTACAAACTTGATTGAATGAATTCTTCCAGGGAGAAAGTTCCAAGAGTAGCCAGTTGTCTGTGCTACAGAGTTCATTGGCTTGTTTTTTTGGGAGGACCTTTGGTTAATCCCAGTTTTCTGCAGGGTTTGTAGGGATATACATGGACACCTCTGAGTGCCTGAGCCGATTTTTAGCCAGAAAAACTCACAGCAATCAAAGGAGTATTTCTGCAAAGCTGACTCAGATGTCCTTTTACTCTGTTAGGAGAATGGAATGTGCCCTGTATCAGGATGCAGAGAAACACACAAGACTCCATAATTTTAATGCCAACAGGGACATGTTTGTAGCCATGTGGCTCTTGGGTATAGTATTAGGAAGAATGTGAAGGTTAGAGCTGCCTATGCCTAATCAGCAGAATGGTTCAAAGATGGTTATAAATACTTGAAGTTAATCTTATTAAGTGTATTGTACCAGGCAGGCCTGTCCCAGCTCTGTAGATGCTGCTAGATGAAAAATTGTGTGTGCTTTTGGGTGTGTAGCCAGTTTGCAGTGTGGCACTTGTCAGATGTGCAGTGTTAGTCCTGTTTCACCTGGACAAGCATTTGTGACAGGACAATAAAGGAGCTCAAGAAGATAAGAAGAGCTCTGGTGGATGAGAACAATGGCTGGAAATGGACACCTGGGGAGGAGGGAGAGCAGCAGGAGAAATGTGCAACCATGAAAGGATTCTTCCAACCTGCAAGTTTTGTCTCAAGTGGTCTTGCTGAACTAGGAGTGGTTCCCTGTAGGAATGACCTTGAGGGATTTTTCTTCCACAAATGTATCTAACTGCTGCTTTATGAACCTGTGAGGACTTCTAGCTTCCATAACATCGTGCAGCAAGAAGTTCCCTAGTGTACCACTACATGCAGGCAGAAGTAGGGCACTGAACAGAGTGAGCCCAACCAGAAACAAGCAGAAGGTACCAGGATGGAACAAGGGAGTGCAAACACCAGCAGGAACTGGGATTGATGGTACTGACCCAGTTTTCAGCACAAGCATTCCAGAAGAGGGTGGAGGGAGTAGCATTGTGCTTGAAAGGTAGATTTATAGTGGCCAGGTGAAGAGGGTAGAAGAGTCAAGTGAAAATGAGGAAGAGAAGTCTGAGAAGAGCTTTTACTCTATGCTGAATATCTGGGAATAATGGAAGTTTGAGAAGCACAAAAGATGCAGTGATGCAGGAGAGAAGAAAAGGAACAGAGGAGAAGGCACTGTAGGTCCAGCAGAAGTGCCTGTCTCCTCAGCATCCTAGCTGTACCCATAGCCCAAACCAGATGTTGGCGAGGAACATGGAAATAATGAGTATGTGTCCCTATTGTCTGCTTCCAGGGATGTCCTGAGTCACAGAACTTTGGGTTCTTCACATTCAGTAGTCTTTGACATAGAATTTCATTAATTTTTTTAACAATTTTCTGCATCTTGCTTGCTCTGAATCCCCCCTGAATCTTTTCAGTTAATCTGGGCCTTTCAGCCAGCCCATGGGTGGCTCAGGTACCTTCATGCTGGCACATATTTGGGGGCTGAAGTGATGGTGAGAGCCATGGTCCCTGAAGTCCTTTCAAAGCTGAGCTTGATGGAGGTGGGAGGGAGGGATGGAGGGTGAAGGAGGTGGGAGACTCTGTGTCCAGTAATTATTACAAAAGCACCACTGAGCTGGGGCTGCTTTTCCCATGCCATCTGCAGGATGCTGCCAAGTTTGTGACTCGCTGAAGAGATGCCTGCATAGTGTTTGTGAAATCAAATGTGACAGTAAAATCTGCTTCTGAGGACAGTACAAGTGACAGCATGGGAAGAAATAAAACATCTTTCTCAGCTTTGATTCCAGTGCAGGATGGCACATAGGAGCAGCATGCTGAGGGGCTTTGGAAGTATCCACCCATTTCTGATCAAGGGCTCCAGAGCATGGGAAACATCTTCCTTGCCTTGGAGCTCCCAGGGCAGGGATGCCACTAGCAGCCCTCTCTTTGGCACTTGTGCAGGTCAACACTGTTCTGTATTGCTGAAAGGAAGGTGCTGCACCTGGTCAGCAAATGCTTGACCTGCTTTCAGTGAGCCCTTCCAGTGTGAATCAAGCAGTGATTTCTGGGGGAGCTGGAGGAGGGTGGCTTTGTAGAGGAAAGCAGAATCTCTGCTGTGCTGTGCACAGTAAAGCACAACTGCTCAAACCCCAGTGCTACTCAAAGCATCTGCTGTGAGCAGCCCTGGGTGGCTTTGTGCTCTGCTGCCTTTGCATTGGCCCTGCCAGCTCCATATAGGGAAATTTATTTTATATTGCAGGGAGAAGCTGAGGAGTTCACTGGGTGATTAGAGTGTTGACGTAGGGTCAGTGTGACTCAGTGATGTGCCAGATCCTCTCTGGCATCTGCAGAGCCTGCTGCAGTGTCTCACATTGATGTCATAATTTGAGTTTTCTTGAAGACTGTGGTCGCTGTGGTTATTTTTTGACTGCTGTCTCATCATTTCACATCTCTAGTCTCATATTGTATTAGTCAATAGTCAATCCACTTCCAGATTGCTGAGCTTTTTTCTGACTTTTAGAATTTCCTCTCCCACTAGATGCAGCCATTTCTGAGACAATTCATCCCCCAAAAGTCACTTTGCCTTTGTGTCCAGTGGGGCCAGGGACTCTCTGTCCCCTTCCTCTGTAAGCAAATACATCATCTGCCTCCTCAGCTGTCCCAGGAGGTTGTTAGATGCCTGCAGGTGACATGCAGGGTTGATGTCACATAGGGGACTTTGGCTCTTGTTCAGTCTGTCTTGTTTTATACCCTTTTTATTTTCTTGAGTGGTTTTTTTCTTGTTCTCATGACTGTGTGTTATTGTGTCAAGTCAAGAACCAGGTGTTGGAAAGAACTCTCAAAAGGCAAAATCCTATTAAGAAAAACTTTCCTTCCTTCTCTTTTTAACTGAGTGAAGGCTCTGGCCACAGTATTGCCATTTGTGGCATATTGCAATTTGTGACACCTGTGTCCTTTTTCTGTATAGATGGTAGAGAAATTTTACTGTACAAATAAAGAATGACATGCTGGACTCCTTCCTGCCCATTTCACCCTGGGGCAGGGAAGAGAAGTCCCAGTGATGCTCTCACCACGTTGAGCTGTGTTACAAGCATGATTCATCAGCAGCATTACTGTATGTGAGCATGACATGTTCTCACTCCCTTCCATACGTATGCAACACCAGAAACCTTTTAATTAAAACTGCAGGGGGATGTGCACATGGGGCAGAATCCAACCAACACATCTAACCTACACCTCAGGTGGAAAAGTATGCATGAGAGCAGGAGGATTGTTTCATCAGCTTCTCCCTGACCTGCTTGGCCATTGGGGACTGCTCAGAGGAACTCCCCTGCTCCCCCAGGTTTTGCTGGTGTGCATCCACAGAGCTGTCCTCGTGCCTGAAGTGACTCTCAGCCACCTAATGTAATTTGAACTCCTAGTCTGGAGTCATTGCCTAAGGTTCCCTTTCCCCAGATGTGTCCAAACACTCCTACTACTGTGTTCAATGCAAAAATACAGTTTGCAGGAATATTCTGGGTAATAGTTCAGCAGAAAGTAGAACAGGGAGGATCTAAGTTCACCCCAGCACTTGGGGAAGTGGAGGGAGCAGTACCAGCTATATGCTGCATCCATAAGAGCATGGACAATAGCCCTGCTCTGCTCCTCACCTTAATCTGGGCCACCTGTCAGCTAAGGAATGCAGACCTCAGCCTGTGTGATTTCACAGCACAGAGGATCCCAGGGACTCAAACTCCAGTGGGGCAAGTTGTTCTCTGATTATAGCTGTGCTTGCATCTATTGATTTTCTATTGCCTTTGATGAGTGCTGCTCTCCAGAGTCTATGGGAAACCCTGGCAACTTCAAGAGCAAACAAATAAATTAGAAAAAAGAGATTTCAGATGAAGCCATTAAGAATTCTCATTCATCTGTAGGACTGGGCAAAGCCACATGTGTCATATATGCTGTGATGGGTGCTGTGACACACCAGCAGTGCCATCACTGGAACTGAGGCTCACACAACCACAGGGAGGGATCTTGCATTATCAGTATAAAAGTGCAAGCAAAAAGATGAAAAAACCCAAAGATTAGATGCAAAATGTGCTTGTGAGAGATGTCAGTGTCTCCTAGTACTTGACAGACATGTGTGGCAGCTGGCTGCATTTCTGTCTTGGCATAACAGAGGGCACAGTAGGAGTCTGTTCCAACAGTTATTTTCCCACATGAGTGTTTTGGGGACATCCTAAAATCAGGAGCAGTGGGTGCCTGTGGGACTCATCCCAAAACCAAATCAGAGCAAGGAACAGGATGTGTAGGGTGAGATGAATCTGTGCATCTGGAGAGGAGCAGCATTGTGGGCCTAAGGAACTCTGGCAGAGATGATGTGAGTGGGTCTAAGGTAGCAGCCATTTAATTGCTGTTTCTGAAATAGATGACTCTTATCTCCCAATTCATAAAGTGTTTGGCTAACACAAATGTTTCTAGCTGGAGGTTTTTTCCCCTCTGTTCACAGCTGTGAACTGACTGTATGTGTTTTGTGCAGGCAAGATAAAGTAATTCCAGGGGAGGTTAAATCCAACAATTCTGACAATTCTGATAAAGAAACATTTTTATAAAATTGTAGATAATGAGCAAAAGTGAGTGTGCAGAAAAAAATTAAATTTAAGAACGTGAAGGGTAATTGAGAGTTATGACTCTAGGAAATGTCTTGAACAGTGAATTCTCACAGCTGTTAACAGGATGGTATAGCCAAAGCCATGCAGAGTCAGAAGAGCCCTCAAAGGCAGTCTGCCTTAAACTGTGGGAGCAGGCAATTGATAGTGATAAATACGAATGTAGTTAGGAGATCTGCACACTTGTTGAGGAAGATCAGAAAACCCAATCATAAATCTGTGGGGGAAAGTAGAATCAGAATGAATCATTTCAATAGTGAATCCTGGTGAATTCACTGTTTGGTATTATGTTTCTGCTTTGAATTGGTTAAAATGTGTGAAGTTGGGGTTTGACTCCATGTGCTCTAATAAAGAACATTTTAGATGAGACAAAATCTGTTTTCCCTGTAGGTACTTACTGGCCACATATTTTGCCTTGATATTTTATTTGACTAACAGGTAGTTGGAGACTCCCCAGACTTCCTACCTGTCTCATTTGAAGCATGTTCTTTCAGAACTCAAATCCAAAGGGATGCTATTGTGCCTCTTGGCTTAATGCAGGACTGCCCTTGTTGCTGAGGCAAAATCAGGTCTTTAAGTTCTAAAGAGTCAAGAAGCACACCTGACTGCTTTTCTGAGCTCTTCACAAACTATCCCAGCTTTCAGTTCATGTTCTTGGCCCTGGAGAAAGAGTGGCATCATTGCTGGGGGAGACAGCTGCCATCCAGATACCTGGGCTGCCTTTGTTGTCAGTAGGGGAAGAGTTCTTCTGTGCAAAGTCCTGTTTCCCTGGCAAGGTCAGGTGAAGAGAGCTGAGCATCTTTTTCTCTTTCAAGCTAGAAGACTGCAGCTAAGCAAAGTGAGATGCATCAGCCTTGGGTGTGTCAATATACAGTCCAGTACCACATACAAAATAATGGCATCCCTATTGTTGTAGGAGTATTTCTGTTCAGTATTTCCTCTGGTACAGCCAGGAGGAGCTGTCCTGAGCTGCAGGGGTTCATCAGCTGCTGCTGTGACCACTGGGCTTTTCAGTGGGTCCACTGGCCTTTTCAGTGCCAGTCTTTAATCTGATTTTATTGCTGACTCAGATGGCTCTGTTAAACTGAACTCCCCCTGCTACATTTGCCACTGCCACAGTTTACTTGCTGTTTATGAAAGTTATCATCCTCTTTTCTTCCTGTGGTTTTTTTGTTTTGGTTGGGGTTTTTGTTTGTTTAGTTTTGGGTGGGGTTTTTTTGTTGTTATTGTGGTTTTTTGTGTGTGGGTTTTCAGTGGTTTGGGGAGGGTTTTTTTGGTTGGTTGGTTGGTTTTTGGGGCTTTGTTTTGGTTTTTTGTTGGTTTGGGTAATCAATGGGGTTTTTTTCCCAAAAGTTGTAAGATAGAGGTAGGTTGAGAACTGCTTACTTTTCCAAAAGAGAGAAAAATATGAAGTTCATACATCCATATCAGATTGTTCAGTACATTTACAAGCTTTATCAGATTTATTTAACAGCTCCTGTTTAAATATCTACCAACAATATTAATTAGCATTAGTAATAGTCCCAGTGTTTGAATCCTGTACCATTTGTTTTGATACTTTAATATCATTGACAGACTGGAGAAGGGCAGTCACAAACAGCCAGAGTTGTTTAGGTTTAAAGTCCCCTTGAGTTCTCTGGTCCAAGCCCTAATTCAAATCATGACTTCAAAGCAGTCACTACCTAAGATAATATTTTATATTGGCCAATTCCCCTCAATCTTACAAATGTGCACTCTGTTTGTAATACTGATTTGGTCTGGTTCTGTCTCCAAGCACTGAGGTTACTTCTGGCTATGCCAGGAAGTTAAAGGGCCTCCAGCTAGGAGACTTCTTGTAGATCTTTTTGTTTGTAGATCTTATTGTTTGTAGATGTTGCTTTACATCTCCTTCTCCTTATTAAATTAATCAGATTGAGCCTCTTTCCTCTCTGGCAGTAAATCATGTCAGCTGGAGAGGTTCTGGGAAGTTCCAGAGCCATCTCTGGTACAGCTCTGAACACCTCTGAATGTCCCACAGCCTGTGTGGACCCTGTGGCAGTGTAGAGCAGTGCCACAGCCAGCAGCAGCCCCCAGCCCTGTGCAGGTCTGCCTGCACGGTGCTCTGGCTGTCTGGGGAGAAGGCTGCTCTCCCTTCCAGCCCAGCTGCTGCTGGGTTAACCATTAACTCCCAGCTCCTGGCCTGGCAGGGACAGGCTTTTGTTTTCAGCCTGTGAGTCTGCTCGCTGTGGCCTTTCCTGTGCTGGTCCAGTGCCATTTCTGGGGTTCTGCTGGGGGCTGAACAGCCTTTCCTGCTGCAGGCAGCTGCAGTGGCCTCGATGGTGTGGGGGCAGCATGAGGAAGGTGGTCCAGGAGCAGGACATGGCCATGGTGGCAAGGGAGGGGACAGGCACGTGGCCAAGGCTCAGGACACCAACGTTCCTCTCCTGGTACTGTTTGCAGTGCTCCCTTCAGGGGCTGGAAGAGCCTGAGCCCAACCACGTGGGATGGTGATTCCCCCCCAGATCCCCCAGTGGTCCTTCAGGAGATGGGTCCCACAGGTGCCCAGTGTGCACCAGGAGGGTCCCCGTGGTGGGTGCAGCCTGGGCCCCCTGCCTGCCTGGAGCTGGATCACCTCCAGCCCCAGGGTGTGTCAGGGTGCTGCTGCCTCCCTTACTGGCACTGCCTCCTCCCCACATCCTGCTCATCACTTCTTGACCATGCAATAGGAAACTCCTGCGTGTTTCCTCTGCAGAGAGGTCCACAAAAATTCTGGAGGTCAAGTCCTGTTCCAAGACAGACTGCCTGAGCAAGGGTGCAGCTCAGAGCTGCAGTCATCCTACCTCCACTCAGGTTTGCAGTAGGCTGTGCCTCAGGCCCAGGACAGGCCAGTGCTAATGCTGAGTGCCAGAGGGGGACTTCACATCCTCCCAGGGGCCCCTTCCTGCTCCTCCCTCAAAGCACAGAGGGGTTGTTTAGAAGACACCCTGCCAGCTCTGAGCTGAGCTGGGAAGAGTTCACATTGAGTGTGTCAGTGTGCTGATGTGTTCTAATTGCTGCTCTTGCTCAGCAGCAGCAAGGAGGGGCATAAGCAACTGCTCATCTCCTGGGTGGGTGAGTGGGTGGCAGCCGAGGGCAACAACAGCTTTGGAAATGGGAGGGAGAAACTTGAAACTCCACTGGTAGAGTGTCCTTGGGATGTGACTACAGCCCAGGTGAAGATTTCGCTGAGCAGCCTGAGATGCTGCAGAAACACTGGCAGTGTCAAATGGCAGCAGGTCCCAGTCCCCTCCACCTGCCAGCTAGCATGGGGGGCTTGCCCCATCCTCAGTGTTGCCATATGGCTGGGGTTTGCCTTTTTCTGATTCTCTTCATGGTTCCTGAATCCTCATCACTAAGGTGTCTTCAGGAGGGAGGTGCAGTGCTGGAAGGAGAGGTGTCTGCTGCGTGGGCATGTCTGTACAGGGACCTGACTGCTGCAGGAGTGTGACCCTCCACAGCCTGGGATCTCACATGTGAGCAGCTGCCTGGCTGTGGAGCCCTGGGTGAGGCCCCACTGGTGGTGCACAAACCCCCTGGGCAGACCAGCAGAGGAGGGCAGCTATGGGGAACAGGCTGGTTTTGGAAACCCTCTATAACCAAAGTAAATGGACTGTGGCTCTTCTCTGCAATTTCATTTCTCCTAATTTAGTACTCAGAAATGTGTTTAATTAAAAAGTTATTTATATAAGCATCGATAGCCTAACTTAAACAGTGAATATATTTATATTCTGAGCTCTTATATTGATTTTGAGCATTTTTTTCTTTCAGGGTGAGATTGCCTCCACTCAAAGGAACAATAACATACTGGAAATACACAAGGTGTATACCATTCACCCAGACTAAGGAAAGCTTTGTTCTAAAAGGAATAAAATAATCATGGCAGAATGTACAGGTTACAAGGAAACCTCAAATCGGCACCTACGTTTCAAATTGCAGAGCCTCAGTCGCCGCCTTGATGAACTGGAGGAAGCAACTAAAAATCTGCAGAAAGCAGAGGATGAGCTGCTCGACCTCCAGGACAAAGTTATCCAGGCAGAAGGCAGCAACTCCAGCATGCTGGCTGACATTGAAGCCCTGAGGAAAAGAGTGCTGAAGATTGAAGGCAAGGATGAAGAAATTAGGAAGGCTGAAGAGCTTTGCAGATTAATGAAAGAAAAGCTTGAAGAGGAGGAGAGCCTCACTCGAGATCTGAAGTCAGAAATTGAACTCCTTCAGAGGAGAATGGCAGAGCTGGAGAAGCTGGAGGAGGCCTTCAGCAGGAGCAAGAATGACTGTACACAGCTGTGTCTTAGCCTCAATGAAGAAAAGAACTTGACCAAAAAGATATCTACAGAATTAGAAATACTTAGAGTGAAAGTGAAAGAACTGGAATCATCTGAGGACAGGCTGGATAAAACTGAGCAGACCTTAACAGCTGAGCTAGAAAAGCTGAAATCCTTAGCCCTGAGCTTTATCACAGAAAGAAAACATTTTAACGAAAGAGAAAAGCAAAATGAAAAAATAATCCAGGAGCTAACACAGAAACTAGAACAAAACAATAAACTAAATAGGGCAGATCAAACTAGAAATGCATCCAACTTGCTAGAAAGGTCATCCAACAATCTCCTGGACAGAAATGATATGAGAATTGAAGATGACTTGACTTCTGCACTGCCTTCTAAAGAGACCAGGAGGAAGGGAAGTGTGGATTACCTGAAACATGTAGAAAATGAAACCAGGAATAAATCAGAAAACCAAAAGAATAAAAACCAGGAAGACAATAAAGTGAAAGATCTCACCCAAGAAATTGAGAAACTTAAAATTCAGATAAAACACTTTGAATCTTTAGAAGAAGAACTTAAAAAAGTGAGAGCCAAAAATAATGATCTGCAAGACAGTTACTTAAGTGAGCAGAATAAAAACAAACTCTTAACAGGTCAGCTAGAAGAAATAAAAATGCAAATAAAGAAACAGAAAGAGCTGGAGAATGGAGAAGTTGAAAATGAAGATACAAGCTTTTCTAGCAGGGGAAAGCATGATAGACCTAAATACAGAGGTGTCATGACTGATTTGGCAGCTGCTAAGCACAAGCCAAGGGAGCTCTCACCACAGCAGCGCCGGGAAAGAGCACGGAACAGAGACTTCTCTCTCAGCAATGACAGCTACAGCCACAGTGCTAAGAGGGTGCCCAGTCCAAGCTTAATGAACAGAAAAGCAGGGAAAGCTTCTGCTGCATCTGCCCTTTCAGACACTGCTGTCACAGATACAAGAAGAGTGGAAGAGAAATCTTTAGTTTCCACTGTTTCTTCTGGTCAGAAGGAAGGCTGTGTCATGCAGAACGAGGGGAAGAGGTCCAAAGAGCAGCCATCTGTCCTCAGCCGGTATCCTCCTGCTGCACAGGAGCAGAAGTCTTGGAAAGCACCTTCCAAACCTGTTGGTGATACAGGCCTGAGATCCAAGGCTGAAAAGCCATCTCAGGTGTTCCGTGGGAACTGCCAAAATGGTGCTGACACACGGGAGGAAAAGTCCAGCAAAGGAGAATCAACAGGTTCTTTGTCTGAGAAGCTGAAAACAAGTCAGGCTGAAGTCAGTGAGTGCTTGGGGGATACACAGCTCACAAGGGGGAACCACAGCTCTTCCAATGGCACAGCCTCAGCATACAGGTACCACGTGTCCTCCAGCGTGTCAGCCTCAGACTCTGCTGGCTCTAAAGTGGAAGCAGTGAGCACTTTTGCTGCATCACACAGACAGCCCTCAGAGGGGAGGGCTAGAAGGGCATTAATCTCCCAGGAAAGAGAAGCTGCAGACACATCCCTTGAAAGTGTGAAGCTTTCGACCCTGACAAAGCGTTCCCATCACTCCAGGAGTCAGGAGGACATTCTGCAGATTCTCACTGGTCTTGATAAAGAAGGCACCGAGCAGTCTTCAAGTTCAGCAGCAGATCATGTAAATATGGGTTTAAAAACTGACTCCAAAACCATCCAGGGTAACCAGGAAAAACTTAATTCTGATGAAGAATCAGGGAGAGGCAAAAAACTGACCACTCAGGCAGATTTTGAGACAAGAAAGAAAGTCAGTTCCAAGCAGTTCTCCAATTCCAGGGGAGTTTTTAGAGCATCACTTTTTGAAAATGACAAAAAAACTGTGAATGATGAAGACTCTACCAAGTGCATAAAACCATTAGATGCCAGCACTGGAGAACTGAAATCCAGAAGATCCTTCAGCCCTAGAGAAGCTCTGAGATCAAAAGCCATCATTAAACCTGCAATTGTTGAGAAAGATATGAAGGCAATCATGGGAGGGACTGTTTCAGAGGCAGAGCCAGAAAAACAGAAGTCTGCTTTTAAAATGGTAACAAATAAAATGACAAGCAGCATCACAATCTTTCCTTCTGAGCCAACAGCTCCAAGGACCACTGCAGATACAGCAGCAAAGGAAAGGCATGTTGCCACCAGCAACATCAGAGTTGCTTCAAATGAGCCTTCACCATCCATAACAAACAATGTCCCTTCACCCTTTGAGGTGTCAGTTAACAGAAGTGCTCTGAAGTCATCTGAGGCAGACAGAAGTGGAGAGGCAGTGCCAAGAAGTAAAGCTGAAACAGTGGTGTCGAGAAGCAGCATTATGCTAAAGACTTCTGAACTCACAGAGAGGAACAGTGAGACACCTTTGGAGACAATCAGCTGGAAGAGCCACGGCTCGTCAGATGCAGGTTCCTCCGAAACAAAGCACGTCACTGTCAGAAGTTCCTGGAGAACAAGGCAAGGCCTGCATTCCCTGGAGGACTCTCAAACCAAAGTGGAGAAAAGTGCAACTTTCAGTGCCACAAACTTGTGTAGATCCTCAGTGGACCTTTTAGAGGGGGAAGGGAGTAGTTCAAAACCAGACTTCCTGGAGCAGACTTCATCAAGGACAAGTGCCACAGCTAATTCTTGGAGTGCCCCTGAGCTGGGGTCCCGAAGGACCAAAAGTAACTTAAGTGCATCTGAGCTGCTGCCACGCAGGAGCTGTGCCACTGACCCTGCAGCAGCTGCTGCTTGGCAGCGCAGCACGCCACCTGTGAGTATCCTTCTTCAACTCTTCCACTTGATGAGGTTTTCCAAGTTTCCTGTTCGTTGTAGGCTGCATGATTTGAAATTTTACAGCTTATTTCCTAAGTGCTGTCTTCTTTCAGTGAATTCACCATTCCCAGCGCCCACAGCTTTCTCATGTGTGAATTACCAGATTTAGCCTTCTCAAAATGAGATCCATCTGCTTGGGTCTTGTAATGCCAGATGAATAACTGCATAGTAGCATCAGAGAAGACATAGTCACAGCTTAAGTAGGACGTGGCATGCTTTTCAGAGTAACTTTATGTAGCATTTTAAATTTGGACTAGCAATGAAAAAATGATGGAAATGAGCAGATTTGAGTGGGGTTGTGCCTGAGGCAGAGTTGTAGCTCTAATGGCAGATATAGAGATGGATAGAGCTCTTTATGGTAAGAGCTTCATGGTTTCCTCATGTGAAACCAGACTTTGGTCTGGAAAAGCTTCCCAGGCATCCCCTAAACAGGTGGATGGTGGTTGGTAACACAAGGCTGCTCCCTCCTTGCTCTGTGTCAGTATTGCACCTGAAAAGGAGCAAGAGCCACAAGGACAGCTGTGCTCTGGCCCTGTTCCTTTGACTGGTACCAGTGAGGGGAGTCCCTCGAAGCAGTGACACCTGCAGGCAGCTGGTTGGTGGCATGTGCTTGCCCCTGGAGCTGCAGGCTCTGGCAGATTTCAGTTGAACTCACTGGCAGCACTTGCCCTTCTGGCCATTAACCCCACACTGGCTGGTGCTGCAGCTCCTGCCTCTGCTATTGATTTAGCACTACTCTGAGCAGCTCCTGCTGTTGCCAGTCTGCAGGAGGAAGCAAGCTGGATAATCTGACAGGGCTGGTGGCAGAGGGGATGGGTTCAGAACTGAATGACTTTGGCAGTGACAAAGATGAACTGGTGGAGGTAGGCAAGGACTTTTACATTTTCAAATCTCTTTCCACTTCTCTGGCTCTAAGAAGCACAGAAGAATTTGCACTGAGCTTTACAGAGTTTGTTGCCTGGTGTTAGAAAGTACAGGGTGGCCTTCCAGCTACATTTGGAAACTGAGAATACATTGTCTCCCTGGCCAGGGTGGGTCACAGGCAATCTGTTCTGCTTATTCACGAGTCCAAGCAGAGCTGATAGGAGTGAAGTTGTTCTTCTGCATAACAGCAATTTGTGTGCTTGGGAAATGAGAGATCCATTCCTAGGGTGTCCTTTATCCCAGGAGTTTCAATTCACTGAGCTCATGTGTGGTTGGTTGCAGAGCCCTTAGCAGTGGGCACTCAGGGATTTCTTTTCATTGTCCTCCTGGCAGCCCACCCAGGGCTGAGTGTAGCTCTGCAGTGCTTTCTGCAGGTGCTCTCCAGGTTGCTGTCAGATAAATTTGCCAGCAAATAGAGAGAAAATAGAAAACAGATGAATCTTTCCTTGGACTCAGTAATTTTGTCAAAGGGATCTGTCTTGTTTTGTCACTGTGCACCCATAATGTGGGTTAAAAGTGCCAGTGTACCTTCCCAGCAGCTGAGGTGTACCTGACAGAGCAACCTGATCTCTGCCTGCTCAAGCCAAGTATATCCAGGGTTAGGTGGATTCCAGCCTTTCTGTGTCAGGAGAGCAACCACACGGTTGGTTCACACAGAACTGAACTTGGGATCTCTCTCTGTGTCAGGCTTTGCAATAAAATCACCCTTGGCACCACATAGTCACAAACCTCTTGGTCATAGATTGTGTACTGTTAGTTTGTAAATGAGGAGAAGGAAGTTAACCTGAAAGACTGCAGATACTCAGTTGGACTAGATATAGGAAATTGTTTGCAACTTAGAATGTTGCATGTGCCCTTGGGAAAAAGCCCTTTGAGGGGAATCTTCAGGCTGGTAATATGCCTCTTACCACAGCAGCTTGTTTCTGCTGGGTTTGTGTTTCAGTTAAAGGTGTGGCTTTTTCTCTGGCAGAAGGCTGAGCACTGAGCTGTCCTCTGAAGGTATCACTGTCACCTCTTTCCAGTTCCACTATCCACAGTCTGACATTGCCTTGAGAATCTTATGTGGGAAACATGAGATCTGTGATGTTTTTGCCAAAATCTATCTTCCTCTCTTCCATTGCAACCTTCCCTTTGTGTATTGCTGACTGGGGCAAATGTCTCTAATGCAGCTCCAGGGGGCATTGACTCTTTGGAAGGCTGCTTTGGGAGCCCCAGGGAGCAGGAGCTGCTGTTGGGTGAGTGGGTGTTGCAGCCTGGGGACCAGCTCCCTCTGCTGCTGGCAGCCAGCCTTCTCCAGCTCCCCAAAGACCTGAGGCAGTGCAGGACCTGGAGCAGTCATTGAGCTGGGGTCATGTTTCACAGAGTGGAGTCTGTATTCCTCTGCTGTGATGTTTGATGAAGATTAGTGCAGTGTGCTGGAGGCAGGGAGCAGATGAGCAGCAGCAATGTCAGATGAATGCATGGTTGTCTTATGCCTCTGACATTAATCACTGGAGCTGGGCTGTCTGCTGCATAAATTGGCAAAATTCTAAAGGCAGGCTTGTCTTCAAGGGAAGATCACTTCTCTGATGGTAGAAGTGCATCTGCTGGAAAAGTCTCCCAGGCAGTGTCCAGGGATGTGCTGCCTCTTGCCCTTTCTCTCCCCTGCTTTGGGGACCAATGCACAGGGCATCTGTAGTGGGTTGACCCTGGCTGGATGCCAGGCTCTCACCAAAGCCCCTCTCTATCACTGGACAGGAGAGAGAAAACAGATGAATCTTTCCTTGGACTCAGTAATTTTGTCAAAGGGATCTGTCTTGTTTTGTCACTGTGCACCCATAACTTGGGTTAAAATTACTGGATGGTTCTTGAGAAAAGATCTTTATTAAACAACACATAAATGAGGCCATGGCTGAGCCTGGCCTGATGGTTTAAGTCCCTCCTTGCTAAAAGGACTCAAATCACACCTTACACTGCAAACCTGGCACTAGGACCCCAGTGCTGTTCCAGATCCTTCATAGACCCTGGGTCCCAACCCTTTTTATTTTCCTTTGCACAGGATGAGAGCAAGGATTTTGTGTCCAGTTCCAGAAGGAAGCAGTATGGCTCTTCTGAGTACCTCCTCCAGGCTGACACTCTGGGCAAAAGGACAGCCACCAAGGTGGAGCTGCAGGACCCTGAATCCAGCTCCCCTGCACCACCAGGGCTCCAAGGAGAGGAGCAGGTATGTGAGGGATTGTAGTTACAAGGCAAGAAGCCAATATCTGAACTGACCTCCCAGTAACCTAACCTAGAGTTGTCCAAAAAGTCTCCACTCTTGTAGGAGAAATCAAGTTGAAGTTAGCACTTGCCAGGGGTGGAGTGGCTGCTGTATTTTCTGTTATAAACTTACTTCAGCAAGCTTTATGGCTAAGAATATTCTCAAATAACTGAGTGGCACTGCATCTAGTCATCCTCTGGTACATGAATCAGTCAGGGATGGAAAAAACCATTTGGAGAAACAAAGGCAGAGTCCCTGCCTCAGCTGGCAGCTTTACTCCTGGAGTGTTTGCTGCTACACCCCTGCTGCTGTGCCACCTGAAGGACTGTGGTCCTGGTGGGATTTGGGATGGTTGCCAAGGGCAATAGCAGTCTTGTCTGCAGAGCAGAAATGCTCCAGGGCAGCAGTGGGCAGTCTGTGACCCTGTGGGTTTCTCCTCCAGGGCGCTGCCCGGGCTGGCCGGACATCTCGGAGATGAGCTGCATCCCCTTCTCAGTGACCATGGTGGAGCAAGAGGCAGGAGAGTACCAAGCTCACAGGCATCAGCACCCGTTTGTAACCTCTCCTGAGGCTTCAACTAGCCTGGAACCAGTTTTGTAATGCAGTTTGAAAGGTACAAGAGCTTTACCAGTGAATTCTTTTTCTTCGTTGCTGAAGAGGCAGCTGCAGAGACTTTGCTCAGGGGACTCCCACTTCTCATCTCTGTACCTGCCATCTTAATCTTCCCTGTAGGATGATAGGTCTGTCTCCATATGGAAAGTCTGACTACCTAGCCTCTCTGAACAATGGTACTCCTTGCACAAGAGAGAACTTTTTGTTCACTTCATTCACAGAGGATCCCAGCAGTGTCCCTGTGATTGCATCCACCAGCCCATCAAGCTGTCCACCACAACTGAAGGTTTCAGTTCCTATGGAGAGTTTGCATTCTCCTAACACACCCTTGCTGCCTGGGGTGGTGGTCACCTCAGCACCTGTGTTTCCAGCACCCTTAGTCTCTAGGCAAGAGGAGACTGTTCCCCAGTGGTTACTTTACAAGTTGAGAGGGAAGGAGAGCAGAAAATGCTCTTTAGAAGGAGTTGGTTCCCTATCACTGTCAGTCTCTGCAACAAGCTTTGCATGATCCATTCATCACCAGTTGAGATCCTGCACCAAGAAATCATCCAGTGAGCCAGACCAACACAGCAGTGACACCTCCTCCTCCTGGGACCAGGGTGCCATTTATCTGGAGCTTTGTGTGTTACACTCTGCAGGCAACAACTCTGTGGCTTGTGCAAGGCAGTTGAGCCCTACGAGAACAAGAAAAAAGTGCTTTTCCTCACAGACAAGCAGAACATCCTCGCTCCTTCCCACTCAGGGTGGAGACAGCTGCACTGGACCCTAAGCTGATCTGTGGTAGCTTTGGTCTGTGCCTCAACCCCTGTCTGCCATGCCTGGGACCCAGCTATGGTCAGAGACTGCTCAAACACAGAGCTGTGTGTCCCCACCAGTGCAGCTGCTGGCACTGTGGGGCAGACACGTCCCCACAGCTCCAGGAGGTGCTCAGGTCATCAGCAGCATTGTCCTGAGCAAGGTGAGTGCACCTGGCTCTCACAGCAGGGCTCTGACACTCCTTCCTTTCCATCCCATCCCATCCCAGCTGCTGGGCTGGCCCCTACACAAACACCCCTGGTCCTGCCTGTCCCTCTGTGCAGCAGGACAAGGAGAATGCTCCAGCCAGAGAAGGTCCTTGATCTGTTTCAGAGGTGCTGTGGGAAGAGCTGCACCCCAACAGCTCCCCTGAGCTGCACCCACTCTTGTGCCCATATCCCCCCTCTGGAGGGGCAGCTACCAGACTGCCTGTGCTGCACCTCCCTGTGCTGCAGCTCCTCCCTGGCCTGGGAAATGCACACCTCAATTCTGAGAAGAAAATTAATCAAAAAAAGAAAAAGGAAAAAAGCAATAGAGCTGGTTGCAAAATATCTATGAAAACATTTATATAAAAGGGATGTGTTTTAGTGACATGAATATTTTTTTTATAAAGATTGTTTGGAGGAAGGGAAAAATTATTTTTGAAAAAAAAAAGTTTCTTTTTGGAATTTTAAAGATGTTTTCCCAAGTGTAGATTTTTAACCCTTCATTTTATTCTTCTACATATCATGACATATGTGTCAACTTGCATTACAAGACAAAAAGATGCTTTTAAATTAGTACTGAGTGGCAGCTCTAATAATCTTTAAATTATATTAAAATAAATTGTATTAACTGCTCTCTCTTACCATTGACATGGTAGTGCTAGTAGAATGAGATAATGGGAAAAAAATTTAAACTCAAACTAAAAATGAAAGCAAGTGAAATTCTGAAGCTAAATTCAGACTTCTTACTGCCTCCCCCTGCCCCGTGTTTATCAGGAAGGATTGGAAATCCTTATGGCTTGTGCAGTCTGAAACCAGTGGATGTGACAGTCCTGTGCAGTGGCTGTGTCCTTCCCTTCTTCCCTTGCCTCTGTGTGCCCTGCTCCGTGCCCAGCAGTGCCCAGCTCTGCCCTGCCCTGCCCTGCCCACCACAGGCTGCTGCCTCTGGCTCTGCCCCTCCAAACGAATCCTGCTGCCTCAGCTGCCCAAGTGCCTCACACTGCACCTGCCTGCTCACCCTGGGAGCAGCTGGAGGCATCTTGGCACGTCCCTGCCTCTTCAGATGTCACAGGGATTCCCTCTCTGCTGCTGGGCAGCTCTCCAGCTGTCACCTGGACCAGCCACAGAGGCACTGCTGGGCACTGCTGGGCACTGCTGCTGTGCCCCCAGACCCCTGCAGGGCCTGGGGCTCCCCTGCCCCTGGTCAGTGCTGCCCAGCTCCTGCAGCCTGCACAAACTGCTGGACAGCAGACACACTGAGGAGGACAAGGGTCACTCTGGGCAGTGACTGAAGGCCCTCCCTGACAGTCCCAGCCCCATCCTGCTGCAGGACACGGCTCCACACTCCACAGGACGTCCCTGCACATCCAGCAGCTTCCTCCTCCTCACCCTGGCGTGGCTGTGGCTCAGCACGGTGCTCCCAGAGCCTCCCAAGGGAAGTGGCTTCAGCTGTGGCAAGGAAATCTCTGCAAGTGGGGTGAGCAGAGCCTTCCCTGAGCCGACCCACAGAACCCTGGCTCACCCATCAGCTTTTCAACCCCACTGCTGGCCCCAAGAACACAGCCCCGTGTCTGAAGAGCAAGGGAAGAACCACCAGCAGCAACAGCTGTTGGGTTTTCTCCTTCTGTCAGCCAGGACCAGGCTTTGCCCAGGCAAAGGGAGGGCTGTACCCTGCTGCTCAGCTGGCTTAGCCCCAGCTCTTGCCCCAGCAACACAGCGCTGCTGGCACTGTCTTCAGGTGCTCCTCACAGATGATGTCTCTCCTTTCTCCAGCTGCCTCAGTTATTTGTTCAATACTTTACAGCAGACACCTTGAACTCCTGCTCTAGACTCAGTTTTCACTGCTTGTAAATACTGGACACAGATGTCACTTGGTAACTGCACACTGGTTGTTTTTACCACAGCTGAGATTAAATCTGAGAAAGAAAACCCTACCTAGTATGGAAAGGGGCCATGCCCTCTAGTCAATGAGTGCAATAGGAGCTGATTGTATTATTAATCTTATAGCAATGACTTCAGGAAACACAATGTGTTTACTCGAATTGCACACTTTTTTTGAACAGCTGTAAAATAGAGTATATGTGTAAATATTGCCATCACTGAAGAAGTATTTGTAATTTTAGCATATAAATATAACCTGCTTTCCAGGAGGCTTGATGCTGCACAAGGGCAGGCATCGAGCCCTCGGGTAATTCCAAAGTTGTAAATGTATTTGCTGTACAGAGGAAGTGTGTCAGTGCTTGCTGCTCCCAAGGAACCTCAGCTGCTGGTCCCTTTTGGAGAGCCAGTGCTTTCCCCAGAAGGGCTGGCTCCAGTCTGAGGGCCCAGCAGCTCACTGCTTCATGAACCGGCTTCCCTCACGTCTGAACACCTCTGCAGCTGCAGAGCTGCCTGTCCAGCTCCTTGGAGGGTCTGGTGACAGCCTGGCCCCTGCTGCTGTGAGTGCAGCCTCTGGGCAGGCCCCCAGCAAGGGAAAAGGGCTGGAAGCACAGGGCAGAGCCATGTGCCTTGCTGCTTCAAGAGACACTTGACACAAGCAATTTCCCAGCTCCAGGATGAAGCAATAGTCTCGCTGGTGTCAGCTCTAAGGTAGCAGACCTCATCTCTGCCCCCCTTGCACACGGCTGAAGCAATCAGGGCACTGCTCCAGGCCAGCCCCCAGGCTGAGCTGTGAACAGAACACGAAGCCATTGTCAGCAGCTGCCTCCCATGGTCAGAACCCAGGGCCCAAAGGATCCCCCTGGGCTGCCCCACATGCAGTGCCGGCTCCTGCTGGGGGGAAGCAGCACTCCAGGCTGCATGGAATGTATTTTTAAAAGAATAAATCTATTTTTTTGTATTTGTGAACATATATTTGGGTGGGGCAGCTTAGTTAGAAGACAAATAATGCAAGAAATCTTTTCATAAACACAGGTTCATCCAAGTTAAGCAGATTTTCCAGGGTTGCAGTATTGCCTTTTCCCCTAAAATAAACTTTGTGTCCAATAGAGCTATGAGCAGTGTTCCACCCTTAGAACTTGCCCTGTCTCAGCATGCTGAGTAGAGGAAGGCCAGTACTTTGCTCCCATGCTGCCCATGCAGTGGATACAGATGGTGCTCACCTCCTTCAGCGACACAGTGCTCTTAGTCTGCATGCCAAATGTAAACACACTCTTATCTGCATGTCTCTCCTGATCAAACACTGTCAGTGCTACAGTATATAACCAATAAACACTCTTCTCTTTTTACATGGTGTGATGTGGTGTTTGCAGCAGTGCCCATTGCCTGGGGGTGCTGCTGCCCTTGGGAGAGGCACTGAGGCAGCAGAGTGTGTGTGTGTGTGTGCTGCAGGGTGGCTCAGTGCTGGAGCTGAGCACCCTGCATTTCTTTTTGTGCCTTGGTTGAGGCAGATCTCACATGCCCATTCCAGAGTGCATTTGAGGCAGGGATGGTGCATAGACAGCACAGCAAGTTGTGCACAGCCATTCTCCCCTGGGCTCCCTGAGCTGGATGTGGCACTGCTGAGAATGGCCTATGCTATCTGAGGGGTTCCAGGAGCAGTGCATGCTTGCCATGAGCCTGGTGGCACAGACAGCAGGTGCACAAAGAGCATCCCCACTTCTGCTGCAGGTTAAGGCAGGGGTCACAGCCAGACTGTCACTGCACCAGGAGACAGCCCTGTGCCAGAGCTTTCCAGGCAGAAAGATACAACCACAACCAAGGCATTCTAGCACTGTCCCTACATCAGAGAGCAGCCCCAAAGCAGGGATTTCCAGGCTGGGGATGTGCCATTGCTCCTGTCATCCCAGCTAGCATTGCCTGTTCTCCTGGTCCCTGTTAAGGTTAAAGGACAAGCACTGGCATTCCAGTTACATGCCCTGGGATGATCCTTTCCATCTCCTTTGGGATGTTCAACACTCCAGGAGCCATTCAGTGGTTCCATGTACTGCAACAGGCGGTCAGCAGTACAGCACCTGGCTGTACTACACCCAGGGTTCACCTCAGGACACTGGAACACAGTTCAGCACCTTTTCTTTTGTTGGAAGTATTTAATAAATCAGTATGCTTAGCATACTCAGTGATACCAGGTTACTCTACAGCAGAATGCAGGAGGTGTAGCAGCCAATGGACCACTTTGTGTGATTTGCTACCGGTAGGCAAACAGTTGCCCCAAATTCTTGAATGCCAGACAGGAAAAGAATTGGTCAAAAATATTACTCTTCAAAACAAAGCCATAAAAAAACCACAAAGAAATTTACATACATTCTACACTAAGCTAGTATTCATAGCAACCAGCTTCTAGAGGCCCTTGTGCAAGTACCAAATTGTAAATACACACATAGGTAGAAAAAACCCCCAAACACCCTAAAAATCCCTCCAGCTATTTTGACTTCCAAGAAGTATCTGCAGAGTCAAAGTCCCTGACCGGCTTTGCAGTAAAGGATTCCGTTCACACTGACCCTTCAAACAGCTCTAAGGTTTTGTAAAAGGCTGCCAAGCCAAAGCTCTGGCAAGCTCCTGCAAGGCCATTCTCCCACAGGGCTCGTCCAGCGGCTCGGGCTCCTCTCGGCAGACACCGCTACAAACTACTCCAGTATCTCCAGCGCAGGGTCCACGCCGGCAGCACCGGCAGCTCCTCCCTCCTCCTGCGCTCCCGCAGAGCCCCCCTCACATGCTGGCAGCCTGCTGGGGGGGCACTCCGGGCGTGGGCTGCCGGGGCAGGGTGTACATGGCCCCCAGGAACTGGTCGGCGATGCGGCCGGCCTCGCGCAGCCCGCTCAGCAGCGCGCCGTGCACCGTGGCCGGGTAGTTGCGGATGGTGTGCTCGCCCGCGAAGAACAGCCGAGGGATGGGCTGAGGGCAGAGAACACAGCAGGGCTCGGTCAGCTCAGAGCAGATTCTGCAGCAGATGGTGCTGTGAGGTGTTAAAGGTCCTCTGATCACAGCACAACCCCTGTTCATGTGAGGTGGTGCATACAGGATAGGCCATATTGCACCTGTTTTAAGTTATGTACAAATTACCAAGAAAACAAAGCTCTATTCAACAAACAGTGTTTGTAACTGTAACTCTACAGCCAGAGGTGTTTAGGAAGAATACTTTCTAATCCTGAAACATGAACTCTAGTCCTTTCCTGCTTTGCTCTATTTCTGGTCACATCTCACAGCAGACACCAAGGAGAATGTATTTCCATGGGGGCACTGGCATTGTGCCAGTGTCAAACCATGACACACAGTAAGCAAACAAAAACTTCAATAATTCATTTAAATCACAGTTTCTCTTAAAACTGAGACCTTAGACAACTACTCACAGAATCATGAAAAGTGGGAGAAAAATAAGTGTTCATATATTATATTCTGCAGGGAATCATTTTAGTCATAGCTGTGTGTATTAATGACTTGTATCATTAGAACAAGAACTCAAATAAAGCCAAAGGCACACAGCCTTTCCTGGCAGTGCTTTCAAGAGTGGCTGCTGCTTTCAACCTTAATTCTCCCAATATGATCTGGAGATGACCCCTGCCTTCATTGTGTTGGCCCCTCCATGTGGAAGAGACCTTTTGATACCTGTTCTTCTCTCTCTGGCCTTCACCCTCTTTCAAATCACTACAACTCACCTGAATATGGCAATGGACAATAAAAATATGGAGTACAAAACACAGTATAATATTAAATACTCTGTTCAGACATAACCAAACTGGCTTTCTGAATAAAATGCTCTTTTTTTAAGCAAATGACATTTAACCTGTGATGACAGAATTAATGAATGGAAAAATTAATTATTTTACAGGTTTAAATCATTCACCATAAGATGCAAGTTATCTAAACCTTTGTTTAGATATGCATGCAAATTTCTCAGAAAAATAATTTTGTTCTGAGGCTTTTTCTAAAAATAATTTCTCACCTGTGGAGCACCTGGAATGGCTGGTCCTGGAGTGATTGGCTGAGCCATCAAATCATAGTCATTTCCAGAGGATCCAGCAGCTACATAGGAGTAGGAGCCCCGGGCCCAGGGGTCAGCACGCCAGCGGGACACCACGGTCTCTTTAGGCTGAGACAAGACAGGAGCTTCAGTTGTTGGCAAAGTGCAAACTCTACACTTTGTGACAAATACAAACAATGCAAATTGCTGCAATATAAGGGACCAAGTCCTTGGGCTGACATTGGTGATGGACCCCACGTTTATATTCTATGCTAACACATACTAAGGCGAACCTCTGATGGCAATTCCTTAAGTCTTTCCAAAATATTACCAGACCCTGCTGCACGTAGATCCTGAGTTGGAACTCAGATATTCACAGCTGCACACACCTGCTCTGTGTGTGCTGTTCCCTCTGCTCCTTCTCCACTGTCCCCATGGAGACAATGCACTCTTCCCTCCACTGACCTGGGGCACTGCACTGCTGCCAAAGATGCCCTTGAGGATGGCCAGGCACCGACCCACAATGACATCATCACTGATGTTCTCCATGATCCCTGCTGCTTCTCCTGCCACCAAAGCCAACAAAATCGGGGCTGGAGGGGGTAAGAGAGAAAAAAGAACAACTGAGTTAATGAAATTGAATATTTGGATCAGACAAGTTGGACTTGGATAGAAACGGATCAGCAGTTAAGGCACAAAGTTGGAGACAAAACAAATCCAACAAAATTGTCCTAAATTATCCACCATATTTCAATATAACAAAAAAGAAAATGTATTCTAATATGCCATGGTACTATTCAGAATCATCAAGAGAACTGATGTATTAAAAAGGAAATAAAAGCATCAGGAATGATGTTTCAGTGTTTCATGGTCTAACCACATTAACTCAAGTGCTAATTGCTGTTTTTGATTTCAGCCATCTGACTTGTGCTTCAACATGAGGTTTTACTGCATTTCTCTTTCATTTCTACCTGCTCTCCTATCTTCATGAGAAGGAAGGCTTAGAACTTAGCATGTGCAGCTAATTTGTACATGCCATGATCTTTCCATCTGAACCAAACCCACGACCCTACTTGTGAACAACATAATGGAGCCATCACAAAGCCACAAAAGCCACAGGAACAGCCTTGCTATCCAAGGCTCCTTACTTGTATTTCTCCAGTAAAATCTTACCAAACATTTTCATAATTCAATAGCCTAGAAAGGTGCTTCCCTTGCACAGCAATTTTTTCCAGTTAACAGAGAAACCTGTCCTGCTTATGACAGAATGGAAGAAAACCCACTGGTCATCTGCTAAACAAGTAACTCATTTAATAATGCTCCTGATACACACCTTTGCTTTCAGTCTGGTCAATGGCTGTAACAAAACCAGAACATTTAATACAGAGATCTCCTGACCATCTACTGTGGCAGCACCAGCTACAGAGAAACCAAAACTACTGATGGCAAAGTCCTGCTGTGGCAGTGATGCAATTTAACAGGCACAGCCTGGGACTGCTGCAACCAGTGCTGTTCTCTGCTTCCACTGTCCATCTCCTTATCATAGCCACATGTGAACACTAACAGCATTTTAAAAAGATTTTTTTTCCTAGATGTGAAAGTATAGAAATAAGACACTGGCAAAAGCAGACATGGACCACAGCTACCTTTGTACAGGTTCCAAAAGAGGAAGAGTTCTCCTCTGCTGGCAGTAGTGCTCCCAACATGGCCAAACAAATTGACACTTGGATCCCAGAAGACACGATCAAAACACAACACAACCTGGGAAAAAAGAGAATTAACAGTTAGGAAGAGTGCAGGGAAGAAATAAAAATAAAGCCAATTACACTCATTGATGTTTATCACTGGACAGGTCATGACAGGGAAATGTGGTGAACATAGAGTGCATACACACAATACACAGAGGTGTGTGCCTGCAACTGCCTTCCCACAGGTTAGTGTGCTCTCCATTTTCTGGTTAACAAGTTCCATCAGATCTACTTCTGCAAGCTCCTCAGGATAGTTTTCATCACCAAACCCCAGCAAAACAGCTGTGGAAAAGGCATTCTTCCTCTCCTCCCCCAGCAGCCACAGGCCAGGTTCTCTCTCTGACACCCTCTGCTCTGCTGCAGTTCCCCAGGGACAATGTACCTTGTTCAGGTTGCCAAACCCCATCCTCTGCACTGCAGAAGTTTTCCACTCAGGAAGAGGTGGCACAAACTGAACTGCTGGGGGCTGCTGCTTCAGCACTCCCAGGGGCAGAGTGCACAGCACAGCATCACACTTATAAATGAAGGTCTGGCTAGTAGATCTGGTATTTACAGCTATCACTTCACAGCCTGGAAAGAGGAGAAAAAACAGTTTGATAGGCCATGAGGCAAAAGCATTGGATTAAAAATGAAATAAATTGCCATAACCACATCAGAAATTATTTTGTTTATGGAGACAGCTTTACACTAACAGCACTTATATGTAGGCAGGTTGTTACTGGCCATTTAATTCTATTCCAGCAAACACAATTAAGGTAGCACCTGAAAATGGCCTTGCTAGGATAAGCCTAAAGGTTCATCCAGGTCAGGAAATATTATTTAAATATATCCATAAATAAACAAGCAGAGAGTGTTCCTCTCATTACATTGCTTTCCCAGCTGACAGTTTCCCAAGCCCAATGTTTTGAAGAAAAACAAAAAGATACATTCCTTCCATTACATTCATTCATACTTGTTACTCATATGTTCTATGAAAAATCCTTTCCTTAGGATTTTCCCTCCTGAGAAGCTGAGAGGCCTCAGGAACAAACTGCAATGATTCTCTGCTGCTGTGGGATGCAACAGGTGGATCTGGGATTGGTCTCATCTGGTTGTTTCTAATTAATGGCCAATCCCAGCCCAGCTGTGCAGACTGTCTCAGTCAGAGGCAACCTTTGTTATTCATTCCTTTTCTATTCTTAGCCAGCCTTCTGCTGAAATCCTTTCTTCTATTCTTTTAGTATAGCTTTTAACATAATATATATCATAAAATAATAAACCAAGCCCTCTGAACATAGAGTCAACTTTCTTGTCTCTTCCCTCATCCTGGGACCCCTGTGAACATTGTCACACAAAGTTCTAATACCAGGTCCTGTGGCACCAAGCCTCAAGCAGGCCCAGACCTCTCACTCCAAATGCTTCAATCAATGAAGTAAATAAATAAGAGAACAAATGTGAACAATCAGTAAATACAACTGAAAAAGACTGTGTCAAATGAGTCAGAGAAATAATCAAAAACCCATTCAAGAGTAATAAACCTCTAGGAACTACACAGAGAATTCCAATAAGAAATGTGGCTGTTTATCTAACCCCAAACATGTCATGGGAAGGGTTTTACAGTATCAGTTCTCACAGCTGCTTCCAGGAGCACTGGAATCTTTCTATGCCCCCAGTCCCCCAAGGCAGTTTCCTGGGGGTGTTGGGTACCTGAGGCAGTGTAGCGAACCTGCCGAACTGCTGTGTTTAATTTAATGTCCAACCCTTCTGCCAAGGCCACAGGCACACAGGAATAGCCATTCCTCACAGTCAGGTGACTGCCTGTGAATTCAAAGTCATCATCCTAAAATGAAGAGGCACAAAAAGCATGCAGTCATAACAAAGTCCTCTAAGTCGATAGAAAATAATCAACAACTCTACACAATGGCAAAAAATATTTCAAAACCTGTCACTGACATGTTCTATGAAAAATCCTTTCCTTAGGAATTTTCCTTCTTGAGAAGCTGAGAAACTTCAAGAACAAACTGTAAACAATTCTTATCTGCTGCTGTGGAATGCACCAGGGGGAATCTGTGATTGGTCTCATCTGGTTGTTTCTAATTAATGGCCAATCACAGATGACCTGTGCAGACTGTCTCGGTCAGAGACAAACCTTTGTTATTCTTCCTTTTCTATTCTTAGCTTAGCCTTCTGATGAAATCCCTTCTTCTGTTCTTTTAGTATAGTTTTCATATATTATCTATCATAAAATAATAAAGCAAGCTTTCTGATACATGGAGTCAACTTTCTCGTCTCTTCCCTCACCCTGGCACCCTTGTGGACAATACTACAAAAACCTTTTTAAAAGATTCAAACAAATGTGGAATTATTTCTGATTATTTATAAAGTAATAAGTATGAAAACTTTCAGCAGAGAGTATTGTTAGAGATTGTTTTGGCACTAACAAAAAGCTGTCTGGAATTTCATCATCAAATAATAACCACATAAGAATTCAGTACCTGCACAAAAGCAGGTTAGAAACTCTTAACACTGACAAACTTTCGTGAGAATGAAATAAACATAGCTCAAGTTTTAGTGAACTGCTGAGTACTGGCTCCCTACCTGGTCCCAGTGCTTCAGTGACAGTGTGGAAAGGGGTGTAGCATTAGCAAATTCTAGGTTTGCAAAATGCCAGTCAAGTATTTGCCTGTCTCTTGATGACAAATAAACATCACTAGAAAAAACAAATATAACACAAAGACATTTAGTTTGTTAGAACAGGATATTGTAAATGCATTGCTTCTAAAGGTTTCTTCACAAGTCATTTTTGACTCTCTCCTTAGTCCAGAAATAAAAATATTAAAAAACAACACAGATTTTCTTTCAAATATCTGGACCTCTCTCATGAAAGCTGAGTATCAAAACCCAGCAAATTCAGGTTTTTAAAGCAGAATTCATGTAAAATACTCCAAGGGAAGCTAAAAACTTCAGAAATAAAAAAGGTTACATAAATAATGGCTTCAGTAGCATGCATAAGGACAACAACAAAAAACCCAGTAAAATTGCACAGGATAATAACATTCTACCAATTTAAGTAGGATTGTAAACTATTGTATGCTATTACTGACAGGAATTTAAAATCTCAAATGCCTTTGAGATCAGGCACTGATTATTGCCAGGATTTCTACAGAATCACCCTCTCAGAATCACCTTTTCTGTTTGAGTCATCTCTAAACATGAGGAAATTGAGTTCTAAAGCTGAGGGAACTCAAACTCCATGTTTGTGCTTTGTAACCTCTTGAGTTCCCATAACACCAAACCATTTTTGAAACTCATGGAAAAGGCAGTAGAAAACTGCTTTCCTAAGTGTTTATCCCTTTAGTTTGTCTTTTTACCTTGGTGGATTGGCTTCAAGCTCTTGTAATTTCTCTTCCAGCTTTCCTTGTGTTTCTGCCAATTCATCATACTCCTATTAAGATTAAAAGCTAACATTAAAACCAGTTTACAGGTAAAGGGCTTGAAGACATCCTGTAGCATCAGACTGGACCTGGTCTCAAGAGAAATCACTAGAAAAATCACTTCATGGATTTAGTGGAAGCTAAATCAAGTTTGTTACTTTTTTCAACATTTAATCCAGCATATTTTGCTCTTCTGCTCTTTGGATACACAGAGCTCTGTGTCACACTCCAGAAAACATTAGTTTGGTGATATTTCAGGAATTTAAACACTCAGAACTGAAGAACATGAGGGTCCATTACACTCCTGATATTTTAAGGTTTCCCATGGTTCTGAGAGCTTCATATTCCACAAACTACTTCTCCTATTCTTCTCTCTCTTAAAACTTTATAGCTAATACAGAACACGAAGATTTCCAAAGCAGAATCAATCATACTTAAAAACCAAAGACATGATCTAATGCAAGCTTTTATGGTTTCCTTTTTAAGGCACATCTCTACATCAAGATACTCCCAGAGAGGGGAAGTAACTCTGCCTGTCAAGACAGAGCTCTGTACATGATAATCTTTAGATAGAAAGAAGTCTTTTAGTCAAGAAATCACCTTTATTTATCTCAGAGAAAGTTATCTCTCTTCAAATGCAGATTTTATTTCTGGACTGTTGTGAAATCCAGCTGTGTTAAAGACCAAATCTGAGAAAAATTAATCTCCAAAACACTCTATGCTGACATGAGCCAGCAGACTTACCTACAACTGAGCTTTAGTATTCCCCAGCTAAAGTACTCAATGCAGAGCAGTGTTAGAACCCAGAATTACTGTCAATCACATTCCTTGAAAGCACTGGATAGTGAGAGATGTGGAAACATTTACATTGGCTACTTTCATCTCCTGAAAAATGGGGCTAATTGGCTAATTTTGGGCTGCTGAAGTCCTGAGACAACAGCCTGACACACTGCATGTATGTGAGCCTTCACCTTGCAAAGTGCAGTCAGATCTCTGTGCTTGCTTTTCACAAGGAACTCTGCTGTGATATCCCGAGGTGGCTTCACTTCTGATGCCTCCTTATACTGCTGATGAAGTTCTTTAATCTTCTCTTTTAAATTCACCATCTTTGAAGATAGAGCAGGAAAAAGAAGAAAGAGGGAAAAAATGACAAAAGGCAGATTTCAGCAAGTTACTGTGTAAAGTGGATATTCCCCTCTAACTATGCCATTATACCAAAGAGATTTCCTGGTTTTGGCAGGTATCACTTATGCATTCAATTCTACCTCCAAGAAGCCAGAGTAAACATCACCAACCCTAAACAACATGGCTGAAACCCAACATCACTGATTTCTTACTATGCTGCAAGTAATTTGAGAGCAGTTCACAAGCACTTTTGAGAAACATAGAATAGAAACATAAAAACATCATTTACCATGAGCAAAAAGAATGGAAGTTGTCCTAAACCACTGTATCAGATGTGTACTGAAGACAGTAAACATTTTTAAATAGCCCCCAAAAGCCTCAGGCAGTATCAGCATCTCCAAAGGAAGCTATCAAACATCACTGTTTATTGGGTCTGTCCTCTTCCCTTCTTTTCCCACATTCTCTTTTATGGCTTTCTGCCTAATCAATTTTTCTCCTCCTCAAGCAGGTGACACCTTTGTCCTAACAGGGCTTCTATATAGGTCTTAAGCAAAGACATATTTTAAGAACAGCATTAATAGCAATTTTCTGGTATTTTTCTTTGGACATTTTTGTATATTTTTCCACTTTCCAAGGAACACAATGCTTATCATCTTGTTCTAAATGTCACCATCAGACCTTGTTAAGAAGATCTTTCAATTCCTCCTGTGTTTTCACAATTTTTTTCCAGTGCTCAATCTGCTCATCCTTCACATGCTTCTCCTGTAATCTGGAAAAGGTGAGAAGCAATTGTCAGCTCAACATAAAATCCTTGTGTTAATGAGAAAACTTATTATCACAACCTAATTAGTGGAATGCAAGAAAGCCATGTCATGGGATATTTTAGTAAATACTTATGTAGCAACTGGAAAATTAATGGAAGTTTCTGTAAATAAGGGATACATGACCAGCTAAAAGGTGAGTGTGAAGTTACCTTCTGCTATTAAAGGCCATTATAATTGCCTTAGCTTTCAAGTAGTGTTGGTGCACTGCATGGACACCAAGCACACTGAGCCACTCCAGCAATGATTTTCAGGAAAGTTTTAAGAAGAGAGGTTTGCTCCTTTAACCATCTGTGACATCAGGTGCTGAGAGGTAATGCTTACATCTAGGAGCACCACAATTGTTTGAGGTATCTTGGAAATTCATCCCCAAAACAGGAAAGTCTACCAAAAAGAGAAGTCACTTACTGTATGACAACCTCCAGAGCCTGACCTAGGGAGACAGGTTTGTTATTGAGAACATTAAAATCCAGCTGATGGCTGAGATAGGATGTGGCTTCCAGCAGACGATTAAATTCCTGCTCCACCATTTCATCCTTCTCTTTGGGAACCTAGGAGACAAAAGAACAGGCATTGTTCTTAACTCGCTCAGAAATAATGCAGCTGCTGAGAATAGCCCTTGGAAAAAAAATATTTAATACCCTCAACTGTCTCAAATGGTCAGACACCAAGGTCTGTACAACACAATGTCACACTCTGGCAGGAGGGGCACAAGAAGAGCTGTCAAACCACAATGACAACAGATTTCTCTGGCAAGGGAAAACCAAACTGCCTTATGGGCTCAGAAGATTTCCACATTGGAAAGGAAGGTATGCTCATCACAGCTACAGAAATTTGCCAAAAGACTCTGATGGTAGGATGGCTCTACACAATCACAGGGCTTTAGAAGGCTTGGCATAGCTCAGTGAAGTAGACAGACAGTAATTTATCTTCTGGAATGGTCACTGTGAGTAAGAACTACAAATCCAGCTTTTCTAGGATGATGGTGGAAACACTGCAGGACACACATGGAATGGTGGGATTGAACTCAGCTAAACAGTGAGTGCTGCCAGTGTGAAAATACCTGTTACATGATGAGAGCTCAAGTGCTGGAAAGAGCAAACCTCACATCTGTTAAACCACTCACAGGTTAAACAAAGGTGAGAGAACTTGGCTTCCACAAACCTCTGAAATGCAAAGGTAAAAACTCATGTGGAAAGAGCAGGTTTTAGAAGAATTTGTGTAGGTATGCTACAATATTACTAAAATGCCTAAAAGGGGGGACACAATATTTCCTTCTTCCCTCTCTGGAAGCCATCTCATGCTGGACCAATAGCCTGGTAACAAACATACTTGAGATATTACTTCTTTCTTAAAAGGTTCATGGAAACAGTATCAGACTTACAGCTTGCCCATTTGCTTCATAAAGTGGACATTTTTGTTTGATCTTTGCCAATTCCATATTTACTTGTTTGCTGACCACAGCCATGGGATTTCCTCCTGGAAAAGATTTTATACAGTTAACAGAGACTCCTGTAAAATTTGTCTGCAATTAAACAAAAACTCCACAGTTAAAGCAATTTCAGAGACTGAAACAGCAGCTCCAGTGTTTGCATTGCAGTGACCTAGTGTAACCCTGCCAAGGTCTGCATTCACAGGGATTCCTGCAATGAGGACATGGAAAAAAACCTGCCCACCACATTTCTACTTCCAGGACCTGAAGGGGTCCTGGAAGCAGCAGCAGCATTGATATGACAAGGGCTAATGGGTACAAACTGAATGAGGGGAAATTTCAGCTGGATTATTAGGAAGAAGTACTTTCCTGTGAGGGTGGTGAGATACTGGAACAGGCTGCTCAAGGAGGTTGTGGATACCCCAACCCTGGCAGTGTTCAAGGCCAGGCTGAACAAGGCCTTGAGCAACCTGGTCTAGTGGAAGGTCCCCCTGTGCATGGCAAGGGCAGCTGGGACTAGATGATCTTTAAGGTCCCTCCCAACCTTTAAGATTCCATGATTCTATGAGTTAAACATAAAAATATTACAGCCTTTCAATAGGCAAACTGAAATCTGTTTTTCCATGGCTGTGCAAGTCCAGTTCTTTCTTTGGCACCAGTTTCTGTTTGCAATTTAATAAGACTAATGATGAGACAGATACCAAATTTAGGTTGTCAGTAAAACCAGGGGTTTTATTAAGGGTTTCACAGTATTTTATCCTTTCACTACATTGCTGAAGGATATTCCACATTAAACAGTTGCCTATCTTCTCAGCAGAGTAGCCATGTCAATAACTGATGCCATCCCATGAAACAGTAATAAATAGGAAGAAATGTGGCTTGTTTGCCATTATTTTTACAACTATTTTTGAAATCACATGGGGAAAGTACTTTTGGGATTTTAACCCTGAAGAAGGGCTCTCTCTTTAGAATGTTTCCCCAATTCTCCTCCTCCATTATTTTCCCATGGAAACTGAAAGGATATATTCTGTCTCTTTAGGGTTTCTCCCATCACACAGCTTTGCTATTTATGAAAATTCTAACTGCTAAAAGGCTGAATGAGAACACACACTTTGAGAGAGTTAAAAATACCCAACTATTTTGGCCATGAACGAAAGCAGCAATAAAATTTCAGATTTATAGCATCTTGCCCCCCAGTTTTCCTCCTCTGTCTTTCTGATTTTGAAAAACTCACCAAGTCCTGTCACCACCATTGCTCCCAGATCAGCAACATAATTCCCTTTGCGAAATGTAGCAACTCTTCCTCCTACACGGTCCTTTGGCAAGCACAAGATATTAAACCTTCAGTTACATTCAGGAAGAAATCCTCTGAAATATAATCACTGAAACATCTACAAAATATGGTGCAAGAATTCTCTTAACTGAGGGTTCCATAAACAGAATGTTCACTTTTCCAAAAACCTCTGCGAATGAACTCGATCACAATTAATTTGCCTAAGTTAAGGAATAAAATGCTTAAGTAGGATTTAAGAAAGGAGAAGAAAAGAAAAAAGGAAAGAAATATAAAAAAAAGATGCCTAGTCTGATTTGGGCATATTTCACTATTTCTACAGAAGGATCCACTGTGATTCCAAAGCCAATCTCTTCACTGTCCATGCACAAATTTAGTTATGTACTAGGTTTCTTCCTCCCTCTGATGCCTAAAGATTTTCAGCTTTTTATATATTTTGTAACTTTGTAGACTGTCAATACACAGAGTACTTTTCCTGCCTTCTCCCACAGTTTAACAAACTCTTAATAATACATTCTTGAAATTCTGTTTAGTCTTCCCTTTAGTCTGGCATTCTGGACTTGCATTGTGCTTTCTGATGAAAAACCAATTTCTAATCATGAGAGAAGGTTGTTCTAAGCACACAACATTAGCACCTGACCATCCAGCCCAGCTCTGAGAAAGCATCAGACAGCTCCCAGCAAGGACAGATCCACTCAGCTCCTTGTGAGACAGGCTCAGTGCCTGGAACACCCCCCAGTGACCCACCCCAGCACGCTGCAGGGACACAGCCCTGTTCTAGACTGAACAGGGTTACTGGTTAAGCTGTAATAGAAGTAAAATAGCACAGAAATTCATACTCTGGCTTCCAGAACTGTGACATCCATTCCAAAACTCTGCAACTGGCGAGCTGCTGCCAATCCAGAGACTCCAGAACCAATAATGATCACCTTTCCTGTCTTCTTGGCTAAAGAAAGAGAAAAATCAGCTACAGTAGTCCTTTATATGTGCAGCATTAAATTGCAAACAGTCTTTTAAAAGTTGCATTTAAGAGATACCAAGAACAAAAAGCAGCTTTCTTCTCATGAGTAGTTCTGACAGAAGAATTTCTTTACAAAAAGAAAGCTGAAGTAATTCTGAATGTAATGCTGAGACAGGGACAAGGAAAATACACGAGCAGTACATCTGGAACAAGGAAGAGAACAGGAGAAAAAATGCTTCCACACAACTGTCTGAAGAAGAAAGCAATTCATATTAATTATGGGGGACAAAGCATCATAGTTTGATTTCTTTCTGCCCAGAAGAATAAAACTCAAAAAGGGCAGAGAAGTTCACTTGCAAAATTCCAGACCCACAAAAGCATGTAACAGATCTAAGTACAATATTGTGTTTCTGACTTTAGCTATTCAAATGAGGGACCAAGATAACTCATTAAAGAGTTATCTACTGAAGATTTGCCAACAATTTTTCCTCTCAAAGTGATTTACATGAATACATGGCTTCTCTATGCCAAAATAAAACACATTAACATCAATAGCCAGATGGCCTTCCAGCCTTTTTTTTTTTTATTTTCTTAGCACTGCAATTCTAAAAAAGAACACTCAAAAAACTGTCCTAAGAAATCATGGAACAATAAAACAAAACTTCAACTAGAAACAATGTTCAAGCCTCTTACTTGGAAGGGGTTTGACTCTTTTGTAGATCCCAAAGTTGATCAGCCCGTGACGTTCCAGGTAGCTGTGAACCCTGTGAACGAGCACTGTGTCACCTAAAAAATGTAGAAATTTTCAAAGTTATTCTGTGTGTTCAGCAGGATATACACACTGAGCAACATTCCCAGCAACCTGGTCAAGTCCCACTAAACACATCCTGCCCTACAGCTGTGCTGCCCTGCTGACCCACTCCCCTTCCTGAGGCTACCCCCATGCTGCACTGCAGTTCTGAATCCTGCCTGCAAAGCTGCACAGGACATTAGGTGCAAAGAACACCTTGTCTGAAACTGACTGCAAAATCCCAAGATCACGACACAGAACTGATGTGATTTGCCAGTATTATGCCAATACTTACTGCAGCACTGCATTCTCATTTTTATTTCTAAAAGCACAATAGCTCATTATTTTACAATACTTGCCAGGATATTTGCATTCATTTCAGCACTATTTTCCTCTTCAATTTTTTTTTATGGTTACCCTCCACCTTTTTCCAGTTTATTAGGATTTTGTCTGAGAAGTGTGGAATGGTCTCCATTTGCAAGCAGTAACTCCTCACTCTTTTACTGCCTTCTTACATCACATCCAGTCTGTTTAAGCCTTAAAAACCCTCCCCAAACCCATATGATTAATAACATTTTACAGCTGAAAAACCACCAAGAAGCTGTGGCAAACCTGAAAAGCTGCACATTAATTAATCCTACTGTAACAATCCATCTTTTTAGCAGCTTTTATGAATCCTGCTAGTGATATTTCTTTACCAGACAATGAACTCTACTAAATCTGAACCAATATCCCAGTCTGTACATGACCACTCATGGAGCACCACTAACAAAGCACTGAAGCATCTGAAGCAGCTTCTCCTCAAACAAAAGTGAAAGAAAACAGCAGTGATACATCCATTTTGACAATTAAAAACTTGACTTACTATTATAAGGTGCTTCTAATTGTTGGATAGTTGCTTCAAATGTCAGCTGAATCTTTGGGTTATCCAACCAGAGCTGCAGCTGTATTTAAACAAACAATACAACAAATCATATTAAGCAATACAAAAGAGGTGTTTTCCAGGTAGTGTTTGCTACCAAATACTGTCAGGAGATTAAACCCCCTAATAAATGAGATGAAACCCCCTAAACTTTGGCAAGACTACCCAAGCCACATTGAACTTCACCTTCCAGTGCTCCTTAAGGTGCACACAGGTTCCTTAAGGTGCAATACAGTATGTTTGAAATTCTCACACCATTTCAAAGAAGGGGAAATGCACAAAGATGTGTGTGGCTGGCAACATCAGCCAGCATTGTCTTTTTGGCATCAGATCTCATGTTTTCATAAAAGCTACAGCAGTACTTACCATGTTTAAGGTTTATTTATCTCCAATACGTAATGATCCAATCCATCTTCACCAATGTAAGACACAACCATGGACTACACTGGCCACACATACACAAAAAAGCACATTTACAGGACATTTACAGTTCAAAAACTGAGCAGGAAGAATTGTCTGTGATGTGTTAGTAGGTCAATTCATACTAGAAAAGAACTGTTTTCCCAACAGAACTCCTACTTTGTAGCACAGAGGCAGGAGTAAATGAATAATTTTACTGTTCCATGCCTAGGTCTAGGTCATACATAGCATTTCCACTCCATTTTGCATTTCATAATGAGTAATTTATTTAGGTGTTTCTCTAAAGTTGCATTATTGAGCTTCACAGTTGCTCACAGATACCAAATTAAAGAGGAAATCCTACAACTACAATGAGTAGGAATGGTTAAAAAATATTTTCCTTCGGATTTGGGAGGCTATTTGAGGCAAGTGGCTGATTAAGAGGCTGCACACTGCAGTTTGCAGCTCTGCTGAGCACTGGGCTCATATCAGCTGTTCCACAGTCTCTGCCATTCTTGCTGGAAGAGTTCCTCTCACAAGCCTTCCTCAAACAGGATTCCTGCTCAGGAATGTTCCTCTGTAGTAAATAAGGCCCAGCAGTGCTGCTTTTCCCTGCAAGTATCTCTCTCCAGTAATTTCTTAGTTTCAGTGGAAGGCTTTTCTGCTTCCACCATGTTTATAAAAGGATTACTCCCTGTTCATTTTGTGCAAATTGTTTTCCAAACTTTTTGGTATGCTCTGGCCTGTTTTTACACATCTCATGACTTCCCAGAAGTTACAACTTGAGTGAGAGGAAAACATTACAGGAATAGCAGAAGTCATGCTCTTAGCATGAAGATGTCCACCACACATAAATTTTAAATAACTTCTTAAACTTATTAGGCACTGGGTGTTACTGTGGTTAATGCCTCATGATGTTTCTTGATCATCTTTAGTCTGTGAAAAAACTGAGTGGTGCATAAAGTGTTTTGCCTCTTAACTATGGGAACACAGCAATTCTCAAAATACTTCTTGCTTTTCCACTGTAATTTTTCTAATATTACTTCAGTTTTCCAAAATTCTCTTTTCAAAATACAGGAGAAAGCCTTGTTCCCTGTTTTGGATGTTGTAAATACACCACAGATTCTTTATGCTGCTCACTGCACAGATCAAGAACTGGACTGCACATTTCTTAACAACTTAAGAGCGTGACAGAAATAAAACCCCACTGTCTCAAAACCAAAAATTCAACTAGACATGCTAACTGCCAAAAACTCTTAGCCAGGTACACACATTTCCTGCCCTTTTTTCCCCAATACTTTTACAACAAACTTACAGTGCGGTTCCTGATGTACAGAAACACCTTCTGGGTCTGCTGGGGCCCACTGATTATATCAGGGAAGCAGGCAGCTTCTTGAGACGTCATCCGGTCATGTGGAAGTCTGCTCTGGAAAGCTGCACCCTCCACACCTACAAGAAAAAGACAAGTAGTCTACAGGCACTGCAGAGGAACACTGCCCTCCCCAGCCAGTGCATGCAGCCAGGAGATGAGACAGTGGCCAATTTCATGGGATGCTTTCATTTAGTTCTTTTATTTACTTCTGCAAGGTGTACAGGTTTCCAAGCCAACTGTTCCTTGAATTATAGGTATGTAGAGATAATGAAAAAGCTACACTGCAGGGGAGATAAAACAAACAAGCAAACAAACTCCCCCCCAAAAAGATTGAAAAATAAATGGGGTGGGGGCACATATCAATACATTATATGTAATACACACACACACATACATATATATATGTGTGTGTGAACAATAAAACATAACTATTTTAGGTGCTGTCCTTAATTTGTGTGGTTTCCAGCTTCTAACAGAACCAGAAAACTGTTTTAGAACCTGTTCAAAGCCAAAATACCTGTAATAAACAAGCAGAGCATGCATCATCCCCTCTCACCTGCTTCTCAAAGTTTAATTTGCACTGACCTTCTCCAGCTAGAGGAACCCACCCTAAACTCTCATTTATATCTGATATATTTACAGCAGGCAGTGCAATGAAATACAACCACATCTATGCATTTCCTGTGCACCCTCCCCAAGAATAACAGATTTCCTAGTGTTCTTTTTTAATGCTCCACATGTAAAAGACTGATGCTGAACCCATACAGGAGAGCTTTTCTCTATGGAAAGCCTTCATTCATACAGGAACCTGCACCTCTGCCAATTCACACACTGGCAGTGATGTAACTGCATCTCTGCACCCTGCTTTCCTCAGTCTGTTATGCTGCACTACAGAAAAAGTGACAAACTAAGACACAGCTGCACCAAGTGCTACAGCACAAGTGCAGAAAGCAAATCCTGAAGGCACAGCAAGCAAAACAAAGCACTGAGATGTGAAATACAGCAAGAAAAATATAAATCTCCCATGTCCTAGAAGAAACTTTGATCAGGACAGAGGACAGGGCATTCAGTCTAGAAAGACAGAAGCCAATACATCCCAGGGTCAAAAAACCCCACAAGTAACACAGGATGATGAAGATCACTTGCTGAAACTGGAATTGCTGAAAAGATTACAGTAAATAGCAAAGAAAATAAAAGCTTGCAGTGTGCTACACTAACCAAGACAACTGTTTAAGAGTTTGAAGGTCATGTACAGCATCTGTACATGACCTTCCCTGCATTTCTGACAGTACATGTCACAAATGCAGGGAGAGGAGTTCCCTGCATTTAATTCTGGTGCCACCACACACCCCTTTAACTTCCAAGCATTTTTACTTCCCAAAGGTGCTGAAAAACAATCAAGGAAGGAGATGGTTGTGAAACTAACAAAAAAACCAAATCAAAACAAAAACCCCCAGAACAAACCAACCAAAAACTAACACACAAAAAACCCAACCAAACAAATAAAACCCACAACCCCAAAAAACCCCCCAAAAACCTACAACCAAAAAAAAAAAAAAAACCAAAAAACCCCAAACCAACCAAACAACAAAAAAACCCCAACCAAACAGAAAGCTAACCAACCAAAAAAAACCCCCATAAAACAAAAAATTAATTCACAAGTAAAGATCAAAATATCTGTATGATGACTCAAGGTAAAGAAAACTGTAATCATTTACACAAATTTTACAGCAAGAAGAAATTAGTAACAGAAGCTACAGAGCATAGTAAGTAAAATAAAATTAAGCATAGGAGAAGATGACACACCAACAATGTTTCCTGCACTAATATTCAGCTGTGGAATAGAAACCCACAGCTCTACTATGACTTCAGTTTCTCCAGCAACAACCACTGCCCAGCCCTTCTGCTGTCCTTCCATCTAACACTGGCCCAACACCTGAGCAGGAATGCACATGCTCAACAATGAATTCTGTAAAACTGGCCAGGGAAATCAAACCAGTCACCAATTCTCTGATATTTTATTCATGCTAACAATCTTAATTAATGCTCTAGATGCCCAAGTGCTAGCAAAAAGCTCAGCAGCACAATTTTCACAGACCTAAAATGCTGAACCTGACTCCCTGACTCTTCAGGCTGGTGCTAAAAGAAGTGTGCTTCTCCAGGTACCTGCTAAAAGCCCTGTAGTCATCAAACACCAGCAAACTCTCAGATGTGTGCATTCAAGGCAACTTGGCAGTGTCTTGAAAAGCTTTGGGATTTATTTCTTCAAATTGAGCAGCCAGAGAACATGGTGCAGCTAACAGTTCTGAAAAGAACTCCTGAGGTGGGCTGAGTTGGGGGGGCTTTTAAAGCCAAATACTTATCATGGCAATACCCAGACTTTAAAACTAGAATAACAGAGTAGCTCCAGATGTGCACAGGTATTCAGGGGAAAAAAACTAATAAAACAACCCAAAAGAGTGTTTCATACAAGAATTTAGAAAAAGCATAGCTATTAATAGCAAAGATTGCATTTTTATTTGGCCAACCACTGGAAGATCTTTTAAGAACTATATGTCCTTGAATTTACTTCTGCAACTACACAGCTCAAACCTAAATGGATTTCAGGCTGACTGAATCCCATTTCACACCCTTACTGCTTGTATTTCATGAAAGCTACACATTACAAGGATTACCAGCTCAAAACAACATGTTTCTCCTTGGAAAGGTTCTGCCTAGACTGGATTATCAGCTTCTCTTCACACACATTTGCACACACACTCCTGCCAATTTCCTGACATTCAGCACTAGCAACTAATTGGATGAAGTTTTGAGTATATCCTTGCCCACAGAAGAAATCCTGAGGGATGCTGTCCTTTTAAAGACTTACTAAAAACATCTGCAGATGAACACAATGAATGAAAGGATTCTGGCTGTTGAATTGGACAGCTGATAGAGCATATTCTCAGCATATAATACAAAATATGCAGAATTTCCAATGAGCCAATGCCTACCTAAAAATGAAATAGGCAAGGCATCCTTAAGCCCCATGAGCCATAATAGCCAGCAGCTCCATGCAAGAGGCAACATCCATAACAGTTTTTTTTTCCCTTACTTACAGCAGCAAAGGATGCACTCTTAGATGAGTATCTTGAGTACCTATGTGCTTCAAAAAAAGCAACTTAGAGGTACAGAATAGGCTCTGGAGCCTTTGACTCTTGTCTAAAACCCTAATCCTGAAGTGAGAGCAAAAGCAGCAAGTTGGAGGAAGATTTTAAGTAGCACTCCAAGTACTTAGGAGCAAAGACACCAATCCTGTGAACGAAGCAGTGAGTGAGTACTGCCAGCAGCAGCACCAAGGCCAAATGGCAAATGCAATGCACAATCCAGTCCAGTGAGCAGCAGACTATGAATCTGCCCAGCAGACAATCTCCTGGGCCAAGGGCTGGCACAAAGGTCAAACACAAACCCTTTCAAAAGACAAAAAGGAAGGAGCAAAAAGGTACTCTGTGCTATGTTTCTTCAGCAGATTAGAAAAAAGGGTACACTGTTCTAAAGCTCTCTGTGTCAATCTAGGTGGTACAACCTGGCTAGGTAAGAACCAGCTTTCTGTATGTTTAGACTCCTCTGAACATGGAGAGGAGTGGAGGGATGAGAGATCGGCCTGAGGCATTGCAGCACAGGTTAGCTGCGCCCTTCTCCACAGTTGTTACAGACCTCAACTGAAATCTGAATGCCCCACACTTTTTAAACAGGTGGGACCACAACTCCTGCACCTCCTGCTAGGTTGGGGACAACCACACCCATGCACACCTGCAAGCATCGATCCCTAACTTGGCGGCTCTTGCTACTCAGTGGCAAGCATCAAACGCCACCCTCACCTGATGCTTGGCCGTCTCCATACCCTCCAGAACTGTCGTCTTGAAGTCCTCCTGCTTGCCCTGTGGAAGGAAAGAGGAGAACTCAGGGACCTTACTCCATAAATTAAACCATACTGGACATAAAGGCCCGGCAGTTGGCGTTTTAGGTATTAAATTTCACCAACTAACTAAACCCGTTTTCTGAGAATCCCATTTTCTGGAACCTAGGTTCAGGGCACCAAAAAATTATGTTCTAAAGTGTTATCCAGGTTACTGGAACGTTTTACATCAGATTTTATGGGGAATAAAGAAGTACACCATATGTAGCATTCCTGGTGGCTAAGTGCTTATGATCTGGCAGATGGATACCATCAGAGTCTATGGATCTCAAACCCTAAGAATTTGATAATCTTGCCTTTGGTGCTCCCAAGTCTCCCCATATCCCAAGGAGATAGTTTAAAGCATTTTGAAAAGCCTCTTATGTTCAGGAGACCCTATTTTTTCCCCCATAAACCCTTCCTTTAAGCTTGATGCTAGAACAATTCTTAAAGGCTCATGACCACTTGTTTGGCTTCACCCTTGATACACCATCAGTGTTCCAACACACTAAGATTGTCTTTGAAGCCAAATACACATCATGCCATAGATCAGTGATGTGATCAACACCCAGCACTGAAAGACATCAGTCTTTCAACACTCCCAGCAATGGAAACATGAGGAGAAGGCTAAGCACACACATCTGAAAGATCTAAAGAAGTCTCAGAATTACCTTAGCCTGCATCTAAGTCCTAAACAGGACTGCAACACAAGCAGGAACAGAGCATGTTGAGAAGAGAGATGAGTACAGCTGCAGTGTCTGCAGGAACAAAGCCATTACACACCTCACCCACTGCTCACTTCACAGGAGGCACTGGCTCTGAGGTGAGCTCATGAGCAACACTCCCCTAGCACCAGAAGAGTCCCGTCCCCTGCAGAGCTCAGGAAGCCATGGCACACTCCAGAGTGTCCCAGTGCTCTTCAGCTGGCTCCTGCTGTACCAAGGCTCCTCCAAACCACACACTTCAACAGGCATCAAGTCCAATCCAACATGCACTGAAACACACTGCAATGGTCACTGGAATGGAGCAGCTGCTTCCAGGAGCACAACTGCTCAGGTGATATCTCCAAACAGACAAGAGCAAGGTCTAACCTGAGGCTAAACACACAACTGTGAGTACTCTTTTAGAGTCTGGGTGGACAATTTTGCCAGAATGTAATCTAAGGCTCTTAGGGGGCACACTAACTGAGAAGAATTTCATCTGAACTAGAGATTTAACCCCTAAAGCAAGATGCAGACAGTTAACCAATGTTTCCATACTGTGCTAAACTGGATTAAACTAGAATGGCACAACATTAAACGTCTACAAATAAAACAAAGTAGGAACTGAAACAAGACAGACATTTTCCCTCAGTAAAGCAGAGGAGCCATAGTTAGTACCTGTATAAAATCAGTCTGTCAGCAGGGAAACAAAAAACCTCACAGAGAGACTGTGACAAATAATTGTATTTTGAAAGGCCTCACAATACCCAAGTTATGATTCTGTGAATAAACATACCTGCAACAGCAGGATGTAATTCTTAACTTGATCTACATTGCAAGTACTTTTATTTTGCAGAGAACATTTCAAGACTTGCTTCCATTCTGGGAGAGACTAACACAATTGAAACATGAATATTTACAGTCAAGCATAGGCCATTAATTTGCAATAAGAGTTTCACCAGTGCCTTCCATAAGAAATTAAGCAGACTGACTTCAGTCTCTGGCACTCCTAATCCCTGAATTAACACTGATAATGAGCAGAGGGGAAAAAATTGCTCTCAGCTTACTTACAGAAAGAAATCAGAATCTTCCTCTTCTCATCCCTATTACTGATTGCTTGGACATAATTCTAAATACTACTCAGTCTGAGCAGAGAAGTGTGGAAACAAGGCCTGCTAGTGAAGATTGCCTCTCCTTCCCTGGAAGAAAGGTTCTAGTTGAAAAGGAACTAGCAGCAAGCAAACCACTGATCCCTGCTGACACCAAACTCCTGCAGCTCAACAGAACATGTGCCAGAGCAGAATCTGCTCCAAGCCTCAAGGCAACAGAATAACAGACCATGAGCTGAAGAGCAATGAGGAAGAAGGTCCAGAAGGGAATCTACTTCATATAAATATCCACTGTCTCAAAATTAAGAATAGCTGCACACAAGTATCACAGAGTACTGAATTTATTTAGGAGAACAGACAAGTCAGATAAAATAAAGAGACAAAGCACCACTAAGTTTGACCATTCCCCTGATCTTAATTTTGATCATATTCAGTTCCTTGGAAAACAGCACCTAAAAATACCACAAAGTAAGAATACTGACAACACTAGAAGGCCAGGAGCTAGTAAAGAAAATCTCGTGTAGTTCGAAAAATGAAAATCCAATTTGGTGAGGAAAAACAAAAAAAAAAGAAAAAACAAAAGAAGTGAGCTCCTTGATTCTAAAAGGGATACTGGCAAACAAGGACACAAATGTCATCAGTCAGCACTGAAAGGGAGTTTGGAAGCTTTTTGCTATTAGACAATATTCCTCAAGTAAAAAAGGAGAGATACTCCAAGAAAATTCTCTTAACCATGAAATGCTGTCACACCTTTTAAAACTGCTCTGCAATAGCATGCAGTATAGCTTGCAAATCCACCCTGTAATAGCCAGAACACCTGGAACTCCCCACAGCTGAACACATGAATGGAACCCTGTAGTGTGACATTTAACAATCCCCTTCACTGTAAGCTGTCTGTGGGGACAGGCTAACCAAATACCAGACACTAGCAGCAGGACATTTTTTAGTTGCACAATCAGGCTTTTCAGCTCAAAAGCTGTGATGTGACAACTTGATGCTTCTACTGCATTACCTGCATTTTTACAGGCTTTAAACACAGAAATTAATGTTTTAAGGTCTGCAATGAGAATAAATTAACAGTAATACCCAGGCTAACTAAAATTTTCCTAGATTTTCAGTATGCAATCCTCCACTAGTATTACTGTCCAATTCAGTATTTCTTATTGAACACTTCAATTTTTCCTTCAAAGTGACAGGGAGAGAGAAAACCTCAGTTATAAACACTGCTTTTATATACAGCAGACTCCATGCTGCCTCCTCCTTCTAAAGGGTGGCTGAATTAGAAGTTTCAAAGCACTTTTAACAGCCAGCATGAGATGACCTGATGTTCCTGACACCTACATTAATAAAGACAAAAATAGAGAGATCCAGAAACATATATAGTCTCAGAAACCTTTAAAATTACAGTAAGACTAGCTGTGGAATGACAGCTTGAAATTTGTCTTCTGTCTGCTTTATTGCTTCATGCATATTCACTGACTTTCTGGGAATAGAAAAATGGTATGATGACCTGAAATCTGCTCATTTCTAGACAGCTAGATACAGCCTGTTTGAAAATTGATTGTACTTAGATGGCTAAAGAGAGTGCTTGCAAAATAACTGTCTAGCAGGCTGCTGTGTGTATAGAACAGCATGACTCATCACTGCTCATCTTCCATGCTTCCTCCTTCATGGGACAAAACCTGTTCCACTGCACCTCACTGATTATGCCTCAAATTGATTTCAATAATCATTCTTAGAGGCACAAAATGGAATCTGAGAGAAATAAAAAAGCATATTAATATTAGGTCTCAAGGATTAAACACAATATCTAAGCTAAATTAAATAGAAAGCTTAAAATATTTGCTTAATTACACCTATTAAAATTCCATTTTTGCTACATCAGCTACAACTGGGGTGACAGGATTTTTATCACTGCAAGTATTTCAGTCAAGCATATGAGCTACAGTACTCCTGTACCAAGGCAGGAGCCAACAGCTGCAACAAGGACAGGTTACAATGGCAAATCATAGATAAAACACACCCAGAGCTTTTAATATTTTTCCTGTGACTGAAGGTAGGTATCCCCAAGCTAACATCAGTCCTTTGTTCTCAAACCTGCCAGCCAGAAAGAAAATTAAGGTAACTGAAAACTAAGAGTGACTCACATCAGTGATGAACCTGCAAAGATTCAACTGCTAGATTTCAGCTCTTGTCTAACACCAACTACTACACACGTTATCTCATGAAATCTCTTGACTCTGAACTTTGCAAAAGCATCACCTTCTAGCAGCTGAGTGATACCAACAGACCTCACTCGTGGTGGCAGCTGTAAACACAATGGAGGTAAAGAATAGGGTACTGCTACTACCACAAACTTCAAAAGCTGCCTCCTGAACAAGACTGACCAAAAAACATCTCAATGTAAAGTGAAGCTCTCTCTAAGCTAATACAGAAAGCACTGAATACTGAAATTTAAGCAAACAGTATCCAACCAGAGTTTAAGATTAGTCATAGTTTAAAGCCACAGGAATCACAGTAGTTTACATCTGTTCTTCTGCATAACAAACCCCCCTATAAACCCAAGGTCTTTTCTCTCTGAGGAATAAATAAAGTTCATACCCAAGCAGGTGTGGCAGCAGAGAGCCAGAGAGGCTATTCTGGTCAATAAGCTTCCAAAGATAAGGCTATAAGGATCATGAGAATCTAGCACAAGAGGTTTGGCTTCATTTGGAATGACATTAATGCATATTCCTATCTTTATCAGGCTGTTCTGCATTTCTCCCCTCCTTCTATATATGGGGCCAGCAAATAAAACACAGTAGAACAATTATACAAAACCAGATTGAAACCAGACATGGGATTCATGATGCCACACCCAGCCCCACCTAATTTCTGTTAACAAATCAGGTAAACAGTTTCAGAGGAGGAGAAGGTCTCTCTCTACTCACCAGACGGCTCCTCTGGCTCACTTTCATTCTCTTCTTCTGCAGGAGCTGGTGGAGGTGGTGGGGGCAGTTTCTTCTCTTTCTCAGCTTTAGCATTTCTCTCTTCTTCAGAGTAATACTCATCTTCTGACAGGTTTGCAAGACTCTCATCCATCTCTCTATACTCGACCTGTGAAAAGCACAACAGAGCATAAACACCTGAAGATGCCTGTAAGGCTACTAACATTAATGCTGCAGTAACAAAATTAAAGAAAAGGCTTGAGTTACCTTAAGCAGACTCTTATTGCAGATACCATGTTATAAAATGCAACAAAACTTAACAAGATCCAAATGTTTTTGCCTCCACCTACAAAAAAAATCTTCAGCACCCTGCAGTAGGAGCTTTCATCAAGCCCAGTTTATGTGTGCTATATTATCATTTAACCTCTCTGGTTTTCTTCCCTTCTTTCACATCCCTGCCAAGGGATGAAAAGCAGCCTCTGTGTCCACTGCACGTGTTCAAACTTGAATTTCATCTGCTAAGCACAGATGACCAGAAGCACACACAAGATGTGCTGCAGAAATCCCACAGTGCCCTGTGTGGTCTCCTGCTTACTGGGAATCTTGTCCTGGTACAGGAGCTCACAGGTGCTTCCTTTTCAGAATGGTCACATTAGTGGCTCAACACAAGAAACACCCCTTCCCCTCATCCCCCCCGATCTTTATTGCCATATGTATTGTTCTGTTACTGTTCTCCAGTAAAAATAAATAAAATTACCAGCAAAAAAAGACTCACTTGAACTTGAAGGAACCCCAAGAACTAGCCTGGGAGGGCTGCATCTCATACTGCTTAGTCAACCCAGCTTTAATGCAAAGTAAGAGAGATCTGTATACTGCTAGTGAATTTCCCTGCTGACTGGAAAGGAAAAAACCACTTCTCAATATGCAGCCATGGGAAAAATAAAAAGAAAGCAGCTAGTGATCCTCCAACATCCAGCAGGTCAGCTTCCACCAGGAAATATCAAAAAACAACTCTGGATTTCTCACCAAAAGAAAAAATTTTTCATAATTCAAGTTCAGTCACTAAAAAATGAGCAATAATGGGCACAATTCAAAGTAGCTTTCTTTGGGAAGCCTGTGTACAGGAAACCCTGGATTATTTACAATACTAATATAGTCCATTATCTGCTACCTTTTAAGTATTTACATCCCACAATGTCCAGCATATTCAGTTTTTCACACTGTTGCACCTCCTGTGAGCTCCCACTCTGAAGCAATTAACAGTGACCCCTCAGGACACCTGTACATCACCAGGGGTACCTGAAGCCACACACAGCTACTTCTGTCCACAGGCCCTGGGAAGTCTCCCATTCCCTTTGAGCTTCCACAACATTTGAAGAACAATCAAATTCAATAAAAAACCCTAAGCTCTTCTCTAGATTTATTTTTAACCTAGATACCCTCCCCAACTACACTCATGGGAAGGTGACCTCATGCTGGCCAAGTGCTCAAGGGGACAGATGGTGCCACAAGAGACAAACACCCTTTGCAGATGGGCACTGTCAGTGCAAAGAACACCACATAGCCCACACAGAGCACTAATTCCTGCTAGTTACCAGAGCACTACAAACAAGGAATGCTGCCTCTAAAGATCACAGAATGGTTTGGACTGGAAGGGACATTCAAACCCATCTCATCCCACCCACCCACGGGCAGGGACACCCTTCACTAGATCAGGGAGCTCCAAGCCCTGTGCAACATTTCCATGAACACTTCCAGGATGAGGCAGCCACAGCTCCTCTGAGCAACCTCTGTGTCAGGGCCTCAACACCCTCACTGTAAAACTGCCTTCCTTATGTCCAGTCTACACCCATCTTATTTTGATTTAAAAGATGCACCAGACTGACCAAGCCAACAGCTGCTATGTGTGAAGGACCAGTTCAGTCCTCACAACACACAACGGCTCTAAAGAGTCACAGGACAAAACAGTTCCAACAAGTAATTTCAGCTTCCATGTCAAACACCCTGACCCCCGGCATATTCAAGATCTTCATTACCTTCTGAAACAAGGTTACCAAAATAAGGTAATGTTCTTATATATTCAGAACAACAGATGAGAATTACATACTACAGACCCAAACTACTGGAGACCTTTCACAGCTGTTGGATTTCACTGCTAAATTTCACCCTTACACAGCCTTGACTCAGGTCTCCAACACCAATGGAGGGAAGGTGAGGAACAATGGACTGAGCATGGCCATCATCTTGACAGCCCTGCAAAACCAGCATCAACCAGCACATGAGCCTGGAGAGGCAGCATGCATATACCACAGCAACAGAGGAATTTGCTGATAGAATGTAAGTAAGCTCCCGAGCGCCCCAATGCACTGCCATGGCTTTGGGGTGTTTTTACTGCTCGGTATCCGGTCAGAAACCGCAGAAAGTTCCTAAACAGCTGCAGGAAGCTCTCCTTTATGAGAGGGCACGAGCCCTGCCCAGAGCCCACGATGGCGAGCTACTACAGGGGATCCTAATCTTAAGCCAGTGTGGCTTCCTGCGCGCTTATCATTCGCACTCATGACACCGGAGCCCTCGGTCCCGGGCATGCCACCCGCCCCCTTCGGCAGGGCCGGGTCCCGTGCTGAGCCCCCCGGCAGGGCCGGGTCCCGGGACGCCCCGGGGAAGGGCCGACGAGCGGGGCCGGGGCCGGGACGCCCCGAGGAGGGGCCGGCCGAGCGGGGCCGGGGCCGGGACGCCCCGAGGAGGGGCCGGCAGAGCGGGGCCGGGACGCCCCGGGGAAGGGCCGGCCGAGCGGGGCCGGGTCCCGGGACGCCCTGAGGAGGGGCCGGCCGAGCGGGGCCGGGGCCGGGACGCCCCGAGGAGGGGCCGGCCGAGCGGGGCCGGGCCCGGGACGCCCCGAGGAGGGGCCGGCCGAGCGGGGCCGGGCCCGGGACGCCCTGAGGAGGGGCCGGCCGAGCGGGGCCGGGACGCCCCTGCCGGCCCAAGCGCGTCGCGCACGAGGCGCCGGCGGGGCCCTCAACCGGGCCGCCCCACACCTACTTTGGCTCGCTTGCGGCGGCTGGTCCTGCGGCCCTCAGGGGTCTCGGCGATGCCGGTGGTTTCGGCGCCGGGCGCAGGAGCGGCCCCCACGGCCGAGGGCTCGGACACACCGCCCGGCGGCGAGGCCCGCGGCGGCTCCTTCTTGCGGGGCGTGCGCTCCGAAGCCCCGCCGCTATCCGAAGAGGAGCCCAGGGCCCCGGCGGCGGCGGGCGGAGGCACGGGCGCCTCCGGCCCGGCCTCGCCGCCCGCCGCCGCCTCCGCGCCCTTCTTGCCGCCCGCCAGCATCGCCCCCGCCGCACAAAGGAGCCGCGCGGGGCTGCGGCCCCAGCCCCACGTCACATCCGGGCCGCCGCGCGCGCGCGCCGAGGCGGCCCTGCCGGCAGCAGGGGGCGCTGCTGCCCCGCGGGCGGGTCCTGCGCCACAGCGCCCCCTGCAGCTCGCGGGACGGCCTGGCAGCCGCGCCCGGCCCGCGGAGCCTGAGGGGCACAGGGCTGGCACTGAGCGGGCACAGGGCTGGCACTGAACGGGCACAGGGCTGGCACATCGCTCCGGGGAGCCTGAGCGGGCACAGGGCTGGCACTGAGCGGGCACAGGGCTGGCACATCGCTCCGGGGAGCCTGAACGGGCACAGGGCTGGCACATCGCTCCCGGGGAGCCTGAGCCGGCACAGGGCTGGCACTGAATGGGCACAGGGCTGGCACTGAACGGGCACGGGGCTGGCACATCGCTGCGGGGAGCCTGAACGGGCACAGGGCTGGCACTGAACGGGCACGGGGCTGGCACTGAACGGGCACGGGGCTGGCACTGAACAGGCACAGGGCTGGCACTGAACGGGCACGGGGCTGGCACATCGCTCCGCGGAGCCTGAACGGGCACGGGGCTGGCACTGAACGGGCACGGGGCTGGCACTGAACAGGCACAGGGCTGGCACTGAACGGGCACGGGGCTGGCACATCGCTCCGCGGAGCCTGAACGGGCACAGGGCTGGCACTGAACAGGCACAGGGCTGGCACTGAACGGGCACGGGGCTGGCACTGAACGGGCACAGGGCTGGCACTGAACGGGCACGGGGCTGGCACTGAACAGGCGCAGGGCTGGCACTGAACAGGCACGGGGCTGGCACACCGCCCCCGGCCATCGCAAAGCGAGCGGCACACGCGGCCTTGCCGCCGCTCCCCAGCCTGCGCACCTTACCCGCGTTCACAGCAGCGGGAGCTGCTGGAGACCCAGAGCAGGAAGGAGCCCAGTGGCCATAACAGTCCTGTGTGAACAAACGGAGGCCTTTGAAACCCTTTGAAAGACAGAGGTTTGTGCCTATTTCAACACAGAACGGTTTGGTTTGGAAGGAACCTTAAAGATCATAAAGCATGGGCAAGGACACCTTCCACTAGACCAGGCTGCTCCAAGCCCTGCCCAACCTGGACACTTTCAGGGATGGGCAGCCACAGCTTCCCTGGGCAACCTGTGCCAGTTGTCCCTTAGTAAAGAATTTCTTCATAATATCTGATCTAAATCTACCTTCTTTCAGCTTAAAGCCATCCCTCCCTGACCTGTCACTCTAAGCTCTTGTCTAAAGTCCCTCTCAGCTCTCTTGCAGCCCCTTTCTGTCCTAGAAGGGGCTCTAAGGTCTCCCTGGAGCCTTCTCCAGGTGAACACCCCCAGCTCTCCCAGCCCATCTCCAGAGCAGAGGGGCTCCAACACCTGTTTTTGCACACAATTTTTACCTAATGGAAGAGACAAATGATTTTCTCAGAGCACACTGCACACATTTTCCATAGCTTTAACCAGCCAACAGCTCATTCAAATCTTAACACAGTTATTTATTCTTCTGAATTGATGGATTCAAGTTAATGTTTTTATTTTTGAGGGCCTTTTATTAAATACAGTTCACATGACAAACAGGCTCTCCAGATTTGTAAAACTGTCTCCTAAATCTGTATCTATAGCTTAGCTCCATGTTTGCTGGGGTATAAACACAATTAGAATAAGGCATACAAAGGGCTTTCAGCAACATCTTGTTTCACCCAAGACATCATTGTGCCCATCATCTTATAAGGCATTTTCCCCTATGATCAGAAAAACAAATGTCAGCTAACAATAAAATATATGAGAATATTTTGACATGTGAAACAATGACAATTTGCTTTGATGACTCCTCTCTTTGTACAGAGCTGAGCAGACCTTTTTAATTTACTACAGATAGAAAATCTGATTTTTATATGGAGTTTTTATATAATCACACTGGTTAAAACATTTGTATGCACATGCAAACTTATATCTTACTTTTTACTGCAACAAAAGTAAATATAATCCTATTTTTCATCAGAAAAGTCTGAGATAATCAAGGCCATTTCCAGGTTTACCCACTTTTTTCTTCAGTAATTGATGTGGGCAAAGTGTTTCCTGGGCTTTTTATACGTAGGAATTTTTATATATAAGAACAATGATGAAGAGTAAGTTCAGCTACTATTTCAGCTGGATTCATACTAATGAGAAACCCTCAATGGAATGGAGGATAAGCCCCCTCAGAATCAAAGTGTGGCTTTAATACACTGGCTGAGCAACCACACAAGAAATCTAGGCAAAGTGCAACAGAAATGGAGGAACTGAGATGTGGAAAAAGGGAGTAGAAGAGAGAATTGGCAATTTTCTCAAATGTGTGGGTCCTGTTCTGATTCTCTGTAATATTCTCTCCTCCCTTCCATACCCCCAGCAGCCCTGGGGCAATAGGAGCAGCCTAATCCCACTATAATGCTACTAAATAATAATGCTCATTTTCAAGGAAGACATGGTACATATGCTCAGCTATAATTCATCCTTCTTCCCACACTTCAGAGAAAGAAGGTTTTATTATGTAGCATTTTTCATTCTGACAGACATTAATGCAGGAGAAAAGCCTGCAGCTGCATTCAGCTTTTTCAAACACACTGGCAAGCACAAGTATCATTATACAGGAAATCAAGTCACCCAAAGCCTCTTCACTGTGAAGAGGGTGAGACTGGGAAGGTTCACAGAATGCTGAGAGTACAAAAAGGATCAAAAGCAATGTTCAAGGCGTACACAAACTGAAGAAAAAGGTGCTTTGAAGTCTACACTTGTTTTCCTCCCTTTAAAAGTCTATACTATGATATGGAAATAAAAGTCAGTGTGGTGGGTGGGGGGGAAGGTCTTCACCCAGCACTTTTTCTAAATTAAGTTCCACAGTTTTGTTTTTGTTAAAAATAAGTCATTTATAATTTAATACCTGTTTCAGGATACTCAGATGTGTGGTGCTGTTAACAGCGTGCTTAATTCGCATTATCCATTAAAAAAAAAATTAAAAAGCAGCTCTGAACTTTGCTTCTGAGATGGAAGCACTGTCTCTGAACCAGCAATCACTGCTGTCACTCTTGCTTTGCATCTTTCAAGGCCTGAAGTCTTTCTAAAAGGGGTGGGTGGGAGTAATGCCACATTGAAAAGATCCAGTCAGAAACAGGGAATCCTAAATTATCTTTGTTTAGCTTGATCAAAGCAGAATATAAGTCCTTGGCCTTCCCAAGTTCCTTGGCAAATGCATCTGCTTGAAACTCAAATCGTCGGCTTAACACTGTCAAACAAAATGAGAGAACCTGTGGAGAGAAATGCATTAAAATTATTTTAAAACCCAGCTATCTGCACATTCCTTCAGTGCCAGTAAATACCACCAAATCTAGCTTCCCACATCCCACACAGTGCTGTGGCTGCAGACTGATCTCACTAAGCTTCATCCAAGCCACAGCTGAAACTGGGAGAGCTGCCCAACATGCAGCACTAAGCCTGATTATCAAAATGAGACACCCAACACAGCCCTTAGAAATTCAAACTTCCCCTGAAAAAACAGAATCATTATTTAAATAGGATGATACTTCAGAGTCTATGTCTTGAAAACAATTTACCTCATTGTAAGGTGAAAAAATGAACTGGAAAATAATCATCAAGCCTATCAGGGTAGGCTGGGTGTCATAGAAACCAAATGCAGCAAAGAGCTCTTTCTGACCAATTAGCACAGCAAACAGGAAGAAGCAAAGGAAGGAATTCATCTGGAGAAAAGAAAAAACATTCTTGATTAAGATAAGTCATTACAAAACATCACATTATAGATTTGCACATGGATGCCACTGTAAAAAAACCAAGTAGATTATTTTTGAACTAATACACAGAGAGAAACAAACAGTTGGTCTTTACCTGCCTTCTGAAAATGCAACAGTAGAAGAAGCACTGTTTTCTGCCAGTGAGCAAAAAACAAATAATGAAGGGAGATGAAAAAGCAAGAAGAGAAGAGAGGAGGGAGTACAGGATAGAACCCATCTCCTTGGAATTAAGTACAGGTTCTGAAAAGTTTAAAGCCAAACAAAATGTGTCTGTGCTGTGTTGTACTTCTGCTCCTGGAAACAATCTGTGCTTCCATCCAAGCTGTGCAGTGTCCTGTACAAACACTGTGCTTGCCTGGCTCTTCAGAGCCAAGAGGCAGGACCATGCCTTACCAAGTTCTCTAGAGGGGGTGATTAGCTATCCAAGTGGTTTTTTGGTCTTTTTAGAGTAAAATAGAAGGTGCCAGAATATTGTTTGTTATTGAAACACACAGAAGAGAAAAGAAGGATGGCTGTGATCCAGACCAACTTCCAGTCACACAGTGTAAGTGCATCAGGTGAATGTACACTAACAAATCTGGAAGAGGGCATTTGGAAACAGCTGTAATTACAGATGCTCCAGGAAAAAAGAAAACCGGTTTAAAATAACTTACCTGGCTGATGATTATATTTTTGACAGTATGACCTAGTTTCCAGTGACCCAATTCATGACCAAGTACAGCCAGAACTTCTTCATTTTTACAACCTTGCTTCTTATTCTGAGGGAACAACAAAGCAGTAAAAGGCACACAAATGACACACTAAGAATTAAAAGTATTTCCTTCAAAGGGAAGCTTTGGTATGGCAGTCCCAAGAGAAGATGAGCTAAAACCCTGAATAGGTCCCTTATTCAGATCTAGTTTTTACATGCAGGGAACTAATGTTTTGCTAAAGTCCCTGTGGATTTTTATAGTCTCTGCTGCTATTGGCAACAACTCACACAGCCCCAGAAATTCCCATTAGCAAACCAGGCATACTTTGGTGTTGAAATCATTAGGGTTTGGGTTTTAGCAACTTACTCAAGAGCTTTAAAATACATTAGAAAAAAAAAAGGGGAATATCTCACCAAGAAGTTAAAATGAACAACACAATGAAAGGCCAACTCACTTTGGCTTTAGACTTTGTTTCTTCATTCTCACCATCTTCTCCTTCTGCTGGTTCTTTGTTCAAAGCAGAATAGTCTTCCAGGAGTGTGTCAAAGAGCACTATCCGCTTGTTCTTGAAGAACCCATAGAAATAAGCATTGCTGTGGGAAGAACGCTTAGAACCTGATGGGGAAAATTGAAACACCATGATCTGAATAATCCCATGCATTGAAGCCTGCACAGTATGACAGATCAGATTTTTCCAGAGGCATTCTCAAAGTCCCCAAATGAACTGTAGACAAACTCAAGCAGATCTGTTTGGAAGCTGAAGCATATTCTAAAATCTAAGCAATGATGACTCCAATAGAGAAATGTAGCATGTAATCACTAAAAGCATTAAAACCTTAAGAGCAGTTGTGAACATCTAACGTCCAAGAAGAAAAGCTAATCCTATTGCAATTTCAGATTTAGAGTGGAAAGAGCATTCTGAATTGACAGAGCTCCAGCAAAGAATCTATGCCAAATTATGTAGAATATTTTCAAATGTGCCAGCAGAGGTGAATGGAAACAGCTATCCCCTTTGTTTCACAGTTCTAAAATTATAATCTTGACTACTTTTGTGCTTCCACTGCTGACCAAGCGGTGTATTTCCATTCCACAGACCCAGGAAAATGCTTCCAGCCAGAAGATGAGTTCAGGTTGTGCACTGAGCTTCAGGAAAAAGACCAGGAAAATGCTTCAGACATTGGCAAGTATTGCAGTTTCTGAGCAATGCAACCAACTGCCCCACTACAGCATCCAGAGTCAATGCTAAAACCCCACAAATTTAAAATTACAAGGCCTTTTTATTAAAAAAACAACAAAACCTCACCTTCAACAACATACACCTTAGTCAGTGGGAAGTCAATGCTCTTTGCCATTGTTTCAATTTGCTGCTTGAGCTCTCCCTCCGGAAGTGGAATGAATTTATCAAACAAAGGTGCAATATAGTCTGCATAGATTGTAACAAGCACCTGCAACACATGCAGACATTAAGAACAGGGCATGCAAACCTGCTTAGTACTAAAGGAGGAGCAAAAAGTTCAAAAAGAGGGCACAATTTCAGAAAAAAACACTTGATAAAGCAGAGTCCTGTATGAAGTGGGATCTCTAGGCAGACTTTGTCGGGTGGCCAGTCCACAGTTCAGCAAACTGTGCACAATCCACCTACACACCTGAGCAGAACTGGTGTGAACAGAGCAAAAGACAGCCTCTGGGAGCAGGGGGCTCACCAGTGAAAGGCTGTCACTTCCACCAATCCTAGAAAGCTCTGAAGTGTTTCATACTCAACTGAAGAGATGAAGGAACCAAGAGATAGAACAAGTGGGACTAACTCCTGCTAACTTGCAAAACAATTGTCTAAAAAGCAGCAAGAAATTTTATGTCCCCTGTTTTCTTTCTGTCTCCCAGCTGTCTGCAGGACCAGGGCAGTTGTCTGCCTGATGCCTCAGGCTCCACAATGACTAATAGCCTTGACCTAAAAACATCACTACACTGCACCTGCATCTCTTCAAACTGGCATCAGCTGCAGCCCAGTTGAGAAAGCCAGAACAAGAATAATGTGATGGAAAGGAAAGCTGAACTCCCTTTCACCTCCCTTCCTCACACCCTGGATCACCACAAAAGTATTTTTATTTATTTGTTTTATAAGTTTAAATTGTGGTTAGTGAAAAAGGAACAGGACATGAGAGGTAAATTAAACATTAAATTCAAAATTATCTTGATATGTTTTATTTCACTGAAAACAAGTACTTGGACTTTTAACAGTGTGTGCACTGCTAAACCGTCCAATGAAATCGAAAATCAGAAAAACTGACTTTTGCAAAATCACACCAAGTGAGGGCATCAATATGAAACACCACTAAAATAAGTTTTGTTACTGTAATTTTTAGGGGCTTAAACCTCTCTGCAGATATTTTGCAGAAGGTGTAGGAGGGTATTTCATAAAGTAGAAATCAGCTTTTCAGTTCAGACTACTCTTTCAGACTATGTAGTATGTGGGGCCTAATTTTCAGGTTTTATCTCAGATCTTTGTGTCATGCCTTGGTATCAGCAGGCATAACAGACTAGTAGGAGGATGCAACTCTAACTCTGATTACAGAGTTATGCAACTGGAATTTTCCCCAAAACCAGACTCTAAAGGGTAAATCTAATACCTCTTGGGATGATTTTGCATGTCAAAGGCTGTTCAAACACATCAAGGCCTGAAACCCTATGAAGTTGCAGTGAGGTGGCAACACACCAGTTGTAGGCATGCACCTAACCCTCAGGGGTGGAGGGGGCTCAGAAGAGAAGAGTGAGGCAGGAAAGTGTTTTTTCAATACAGAAATTTGAAGCTCTGCCAAGATGTTGTATTTTCTAGCTTTTGTAGTATAAAAGATAGACCAACCCCTGTTATATCAGGTTCTAAAGCATCTGTAGATCCTCAGAACAAAATCTACGTGGACAGCTCAGTGGAAAGGTACAGGCAGAGCAAAAATAAAATACCAGTTTGTGATAGGAAAGTGAGAGAGAGGAATGTGGCTTCAGCTGCATATGTTCTGGTTCTCACCTCTACACTCAGGGGAAAGGAAAACAGATCACCACTGTTGTGGTGCTGTATTTCCAGTACCTATTCTAAAGCTTTATAAGTGCTTCTCTTTCAATTGATGAAGACACTCCAGTATTAAATAGATTAGATATATATGACATTATTGTGGACAACTAATATGAGCTATTACTCCTGAACAAGTACATTGAGAGCAAGACACTCTGTTAAAGTTTGTAGACATTAAAATTCACAGGAGATTTAGATTTTTCTTCATTTCCTTTCAGCTGCATTCAGCATGCTGAGCCATGCCAGTAAGCTGGAGTCTGGAAGAAACCCAAACATCCTCTCATACTCACCAAGGAAACAACCAACGTGAAGAGCCAGGCATAGATAAAAAAGTAGTCTCCCCCTATTTTAATAATGTAAAGCAGAAGGGATGTCACTGGCAACAGAATACACTGAGTCACAACAAACTTCTTGATAGCATCCTTAAAAAAGAATCCCAGCGTCTGCAAAGAAAGGATAAATTGGATCAGTGACATCAATGTAAATATTAATATGCCACTCTGGTTAGTGAACTGATCCCTTCAGTTAAGACAAATGGTAAAACAGCAATGCCAGTGTCATAAGAAAATCAGAGTCAACAAAAAAGGAGCTCTCCCAGTAGCTCCTTACATTTACATGGACTCAAGCCCATGCAGATGAACTCTTCCTCAGTAAGGCCAGACCAAACCATTATTTTGTGTTGCACATTCATTAAAGGACCAGCCTGTGTAACCAATCTGAACCAATCTGGTCAGTACAAGAGCTCTCTGCAATACCTGTTGATTGAAGCCATGTTTCTCTTCTATGACAAATGTATTATATAAACTCCATGGGAGACCAGTCACTGCACTGAAGAGTGTTGCAAGCAGCAGGAATACCAATGACTGAACAATCTAAAAAACAAAACAAAACCAAAACACTTGATATTTACTGACCCATACTAACAAATATTCTGGGTGTTAAAAATGGCTTTTAGGTCGGTGGTTTAACTGAAACCACTTAGAAGAAGATGCTAGATAAATTCACAGAATTAACTTGTTCATGATTACTAATTATTGCTCACTGTAATAGCTTACTAAGGATTTGGAGCACAAATTTGGATTTATGCCTCATCCACAGCACAAAGGTAACATAAGCAGTAGACTCAAACTTCTTACCCTTTTAGTGTGCAGGTAGATCAATTCTAGGATTAGTAAAAGAGAAAACACCCAAATAAAGAGCTCCCAAAAACCCAGCCCACCACCTCAGCTGACTCAAGCAGATACCAGACTTTGCTTTTAACACATAAGGCTGTTTTAATTAGTAAGCTAATTGAAAAGCAAGCTAATTTACTGTTAACCAGTTCTCAGAATCACAGAGTCATTGTGTGCACCAGAAAATATCTGTTATTGTTACTCTATTACAGGTTAGCTAAATCTCACTTTTAACTAAAAACCAATTTAAAAATAATTATTGCAGTAGGGACCAAATACTTTCACAGGAATTTAAAGCCTACTTACCTCATATTCTGGTCCAAACCCAGCACGACCGGAGATCTGACCAGACAGTTTCCACAGAAAAGGAATTCCTCCACAGAGGAGAATCATCTTAAAAACAAAACCACATACCACAGAGGCAGTATGAAACACACTGTCATCTTAGTCTACTAACATTTCAGCATGAGAAGAACCTTTTAAGGGTGAATAAGACAAGTTTTATAATTAGCTTTTTGCCACCCCTCTGATCTTAACAGTGATAAAACAAGCCTGGAATATCTGGCATTAATTAATTTTTACTTTACAGAAGTAGAGAGCAGGTAATTAATTTTTTTCCTGTGAAATACTAGCATATTTCCAAGCCTATTTTCTGGCTACTTTGCCACTGTTACTGGCTTATACATAAGGTCTATCTTCAGAAGACCTTAAAGCCCTGTGGTTGTATAACCACACACATATATTCATATTGCAGCCTCTCCTCTTGAAGAGGAGCTGCTCTCCTCTCCTAGAGATTCACCTGAGTTCCCTGCCCAGAGAAAAGCCCCAATTTCACTTTCAGTACTGCAGTTGCTACAGCCATGTTGAAGAAAGCTTCATGGTCTCCTCCTTGTGCCTGCTCCCAAGGTCTCCTGATCTACCAGCTGCCAAGGAACAGGGAGTGAACATCTGGGGTACACCCCATCAAAGAAATGCCCAAGCTACAGCTACGTGCTCACTGCAGCTCACAGCCAGGCCTGGCAGCATTTCTCCAACAGCTCAACTTGTAAATATTTCATGTTTGCTTTCTTAGCAAGTGATGCATCACTATATATAAAATCAGTTTTCAAGCAAGCAGCCTTCCAATATTGATGACACCAGGGGTTTATCTATTTCTTTATTTTGAAAAGCCTTACTCTTACAACCTAACACTTAGGGTGCATTTTCAGTGTCAGAAGGAGAGGAAAGGATGAAAGCCAGTGTGGTGGTTTTAAAAGCTTAATGGAGAAATGAAAGCCACTTCAACTGCACCTTTTCTTTTTTCTCTTTTTACCTTCTACTTAAATTTTAATTAAAAATGAAAGCAGTTGCATTCCTCCAAATACAGGGAAAGGTCTGTATTTTAACAATTTAAAATAACTCTCATGCTGCTTAATTATTTTGCAATGGAAACTGCTATAGAACATAATTAAAATGTAAGCTAACACAGTAGTTGTGCAGCATGACTCAGCACTGCAGAAAGAAATTACATGCTTTCTGAACAATTGCTTCTTTTTGTGTAGCAAATACAGCCACAAACAAAACCAGAATATAAATGTCAATGTTTGCTGTATGACACCAGAATGCCAATGGTGCAGCTGCATGGGTTCACTAAGAACCAAAGTACTTAATAGTTTGAGTACATAAAAAATATCATGTGAAAGATACTTACAGTGCCCTCAACCTCTGAATAGAGGCCTGACCAAAAGCTGAAAGTACTTTTGTCCAACTGATAGAGGCGAGATTTTTCAAACGTTTCTGAGTCCATGATCTGTCCCAGCTCCTGTGGTACATGTGTTGTTGTTCTATACACCCGCCTCTGAAACATTGAACACAAAATTTAAAGTCTACACCTAATATTTTAAAGAAGATAAATAAGATTTAAAAATAACGTATAAAATGATCCCATGGGCCACCACAGAAAATTAAAAAGAAAAAAACAACACACAAAGGAACAATTATTCCTAAATTCCGGTTTCCTATGGAGTTCTAAATATAAAACTGAAGCATAATTATTATGTTGCAACCAGGAACTGAACTGCTGGCTTAATAACTTATCTCTGTGTGATCAAATACAGATCACACAAACTGATTTTTCCACAGGATGTTACTTACCACACCACAGTTAACAACTAAGCTAATTTTGAAACCAAACACCAGATCCTCCAGTGCAAACTGTGCGACTTCACCAGAACACAGAGCTACGGCGTGGCTGCACAAACGAAGTGCTATTTCCTTTTCAGTAAAGAACTTACCACTTGAAATTTTTTTAAGACTAAAAGTCTTTTTTCCTCAGCTGTCTTGTTCCACTATACCTACCCATTCTCTAAGGAAAAGCTCCTACCCTTTGTCACTTCAAAACACATTCTCCCCTGTCCGGGGCATCAGGCTGCATGTCCCCGACCCCAGGGCTCAACCACCCCGGTGTGCGGCTGCTGCTAAACCTGCCAGGTGGGCAGGCTGGGGGTGGACGTGTGGCTGGCAGGCGACAGGGACCTGACCAAAGGGACGCTCCGTCCTCTATGCCGTATTCTGCAACAAGAAGCGGGGCTGGGATGTGCCTTCCAGGGCGGCCATCGCTCGGAGGCTGCCAGGCATCACCTGCTCGGGGACGCGCTGAACGACGGCCTGTGCAGCGCTTCCTTCCTCTTTCCTTCACCGATTAAACTGTCGCTATTTCAACTCACGCGTTTCCTCATTTTTGCTCATACCGCTCTCTCTCTGCAGTCCCGGGAAGGAGGACCGAGCTGCTGGGGGTGCCAAGCCGCCGTGACCCTACCGCACTCACCCCACTCGCTGCTGTGAGCGTCCCCACCATCCGCTGCAGCGCGCTGAGGCCGAGCCCCGGGACAGGGCCGAGCCCTCCACAGGCAGGTGACAGACCCCGCGTTCCCCGGCCCCGGCTCCAGCCCCGGCCCCGGCCCCGGCCCCGGACATCCTCCACGTGAGGCCGGGCCGGGCCCGGCACAGCCCCGGCCCGCCAGCGGCCGTCCCCGCCAGAGCCCCACCGACCTGCCGGTGCGCCAGGAAAGCCTCCCAGAGGTAGACGGCCCACGAGAAGAGCAGGACGGAGCAGAAGATGCGGCGCTCAGCCGGCAGCTCTGCCCACAGGTCGCCGGACAGCGCCATGGCCGCTCCACCCGCCGCACGCTGCGGCGCCGCCTGGCGGCCGGAGGAACCGGGGGCGGGGCGGGGCGGCCGTGAGGGGCGGCCGCGGCGGGCTCCGGGCTGGGCTCCGTGAGGGGCGGCCGCGGCGGGCTCCGGGCTGGGCTCCGTGAGGGGGCGGCCGCGGCGGGCTCCGGGCTGGGCTCCGTGAGGGGCTCCATGGCGGGCTACGGGCTGGGCTCCTAGAGGGGCTCCATGGCGAGCTCCGGGCTGGGCTCCGTGAGGGGCTCCATGGTGGGCTGCGGGCTGGGCTCCGTGAGGGGCGGCCGCGGCGGGCTCCGGGCTGGGCTCCGTGAGGGGCTCCATGGCGTGCTCCGGGCTGGGCTCCGTCAGGGGCTCCATGGCGAGCTCCGGGCTGGGCTCCTAGAGGGGCTCCATGGCGAGCTCCGGGCTGGGCTCCGTGAGGGGCTCCATGGTGGGCTGCGGGCTGGGCTCCGTGAGGGGCTCCATGGCGAGCCCCGGGCTGGGCTCCGTGAGGGGCTCCATGGTGGGCTCCGTGAGGGGCGGCCGCGGCGGGCTCCGGGCTGGGCTCCGTGAGGGGCTCCATGGCGGGCTGCGGCCTGGGCTCCGTTAGGGGCAGCTGCGGCGGGCTCCGGGCTGTGTTCTGTGAGGGGCTCCATGGTGGGCTCCGGGCTGTGTTCTGTGAGGGGCTCCATGGTGGGCTCCGGGCTGTGTTCCGTGAGGGGCTCCATGGTGGGCTCCGGGCTGTGTTCTGTGAGGGGCTCCATGGTGGGCTCCGGGCTGTGTTCTGTGAGGGGCTCCATGGTGGGCTCCGGGCTGTGTTCTGTGAGGGGCTCCATGGTGGGCTCCGGGCTGGGTTCCGTGAGGGGCGGCAGAAGGTGCGGCGGGCTCCGTGAGGGGCTCCGTGAGGGCACCGCGGCCGGTGCGGTGGGCTCGGGCTCAGCTCTGCCCGGCACGGCTCGGTCACCCCAGGGAAGCGCGTGTGGAGGGCGAGGATCTGGGCAGGTGTTTAAATTACATTTCTTCAGTATAAGTTACTTAGACCGCGCACAATAACGCACATAAAGCCTCGTTAGTATTTGTCCAAAACCATTTAGAGATTTTGAGTATTTACATTTTTAGAGTATTATAGAGTATTTACAGGTTTTTACTACCCATGGGAACATGGCAGGGCAGCCCACAATACGTTTTTGTCCTATAAAATCCACACACAAGACAACAATTTTAAAAATGGAAACATCATTCCCATGAACTGTGTTTTCTGAAGTGCCTACTCTTCACATTAAGAATTTTTTTTTTGAAAGTCAATGCAATGGTGTTCCTTTACTGCAGAACAAAATGTTTCTCCTGTATGCTTGAAAGCAAGAAGCTGGCAATGTTACCTCATTGTTAAGACAAATTCTGGTAGCACTTGGGAGGGAAAATGATGGCCTACCTCATGGCATGAAAACAGAAATAAGACAGTAAAAACTCTTCCAACCTTTACTATTTTGTGGCTTCCTTCTCTGATACCCATGTGTGCTAGGCAATTAGATAAAAAAGCCCAAGAAGAAACTGGGATTAAGATGTAGGTTCAAGCTGTACATTTTTGGAGGTGTGACACCTATTACCTCATGGAGACAGTAGTGCATTTTGTAGATGATGGAGTTCAAAGACTGAAACACACTGACAGCCTCTGAAATGGGCAAGATACAATTTTTGTAATGAGGAAGAAGCTGACCAGGGCTGTACTGGTATCTTTCAGCTGAAGTATGAACACCCTATGAGCCCACATTACTAAAAGTCCTGGCAGTGCATGGAGGAAAATGCCTCCAAGCTGCTTTTGTGCAGCCTAAAGCAACTCAACCATTTTCTAAATGCAACTCTTGGACTGAGGAATGTTGCAGGACTTGTCTCCATACCTGGCAGACAGAAATGATGTCTCTGGCTTGTCCTGTGGTATATCCCAGCCTATGGAAAGAGCAGCAACTGAGCAGAAGGACCCTTCTCAACAGGCTCTGTGACACCAGAGGTGCAGTGAGTGTACAGTGTGCACAGTGCAGTCTGCACTGTGTGTGCTTTGCAGGCACACAGGAACTCATCCGGCAAAAGCAGAATTGCATCTGAGGAAGTGAGTTTCACTTGCAACTTGTTCTGTGGGAAATACAGCTGCTTGACTTGAAACTGAAGTCTCCAAATCTCAACAAATTTACTATTGATGCTGACCACAAAGGGACAGGTTCTTCTCTGGGATACTCAAACCATGAGAGGGTAACCAGAGGAGTCTCTCTGGCCCAATACCTGAAGCAGCCATCACAAGTCTATTAAGTTTGCTGTTCAACTCTTCTCCTGTTTTGAGATCTTGAAGATTCAAGTATGTTAAAACGTGACTCAAACTTTAAATCAAAAGGTACTTCAGTATTACTTTGGAACACATTGAAGGCTGTCTGATGATGTTGCAGTATCTAACCTTTTGACACAGCTGACTTCCATTTTCAGAACTTTGTGAGAAGATTGATGCACCATATTTCTTTCATTAAAAGAAGCTTACAGTTTAGAGAGGAAATTACAAGAAAGGCTAGGCAGTAAGCTACACTTCTCTTGATTGGTGTATGATTTTTAACCTAACTTTTAAGGATGCCCAGATAACTTTATTTTCCTAAGTGCAGTATGAAGATGCCATTTCTGCCTCATTTTGGTCATACCACAGTTCACTAGACAGTTTGATAGCTGCCATCATTCCTGCACCCAACCAATACTCATGCTCTGTTTTAAACATTTCCTGAAGTATTTTCCCCTTCCTTTCCACTGCTGCTTTTCAGATCACAGTATAAAACCCCAGAAGCCCCAACACCACCCAAGCCCTCAGAAGCTGTGATTGCTGCTTGCTCATTAGAATCCCCGTGGATGGGGAAATACCCCCTGTAGGGGACAGTGATTCTGGGCCTTGTGATGTAGCCATGTGTGGTAAGAAATGTGATACAGAACAAGAAACAGAGCTTAAAATATTAGCTGACTCTTCTGGTGAATCTTCCAGCCAGGTTTCATTCATTGTCCAAAAAGCTAACCAAGGAACTCTAGATGTACACTGGTACTTTCATGTGACACAACCTGCTTGGAAGTCTGGCAACAACACTCATCACACACTCAGGTGGTGCCAGACAGTCTCAGAAAACACCCTGTGCCTTCAAAGGAACAAGGACTTTCTCATGCAGAAGTGTAATTACTAAGCCTGTACTAATTATAGTTCTTTCGAGTCTGAAAAAAGCACAGAGAATGTTGTAAAATAAAATGTAATACTTTACTTTTCTGTATCTATTTGATCAGTCTGATAAATTATCTACAAATGCATAAAACTTAAGCAACACTGTCCAATGCACTCAGAATGGTCCCAAACTCAATTACAAGTAAAGCACATTAAAGATTTACTGTACAGTAAACAAATGGGTGAAAAACTGTAATTTATTGAAACTCATAACTCAAAAAATATAAGATGCTGTAGTGTACAATATGTTACACAAAGCACCCTGGGGTGCACATTCAAGTCAAGTAATAACTCCATCGCCCCCCAAACCCTGGTACCCCAGTACTTTTTCCATATACAATCATGCACATTTACTCTTCAAGAGGAAGCCCCCAGTATTCTGATGTGTTAAATAGCACCAAAATCAGCATTGTTCATTGAAAAAAATGGGGAGCTAAATTAACTTGGCCATTACTTTTGACAGATATTATACATTCATGGAATTAAACAGTCAAAACTAACCTAAAAAGTGTGTACTGTAACAATTACTGTTCTAATTTGAAGTTCTCCCCGTACAGCAGTAGTGGAGGCTATCTGCTCTAAGCAAAGCTACTTATGTACTTCCTACACACAGCTCATCTGCCTTTTTTGTTGGAAATAAATCTATGAGAGGTGTGGAAAACTTGGATCTTTCAAGAACCACTACTGGTCGTAAGTAATGCAGCTGTTTTAAGGCAAGGTCACCACAGTCCGTTAGGGCCTTGTCCAAGATTGCCCTCAGATTTTCTAAAGAAGGGGCAGATGAGGACTCTGACAGCAAGGGCTGGATCTCTGTTAGCTGCCCAGCATTATTTGGGGTTATGATTACATTTTCATCACTTACAAAGTTGTTTACTGGTGTATCCCCTTGACTGTCTCCCTCCTTTTGCAACATTTCATCTACTGGCAACTGCTCAGGAGACTCCCATTCTACGACCTCATCACAATCATCATCATCATCATCATCTTTTCCCTCACTCTCCTGAATAAATTTTAAAAATGAAGACTCAAATCCCATTGGTTTATATGTCTTTAAATCAAATGGTTTGGACACAGGAGGCTTTTGAAATTTGTCTTTTGTAGCACAAAGTACATTTCTTTTTGCATTCTGATTAACAGCATTGTGTTGACATCCTTCTGGGTCTTTCTCTCTTGGCAACTCTAATTGTAAACTGGACAAAGAAGAGCTATTCTCTCTTTCACTGCTTTCAGAAAGATCCTCAGTTTTACACACAGTTGTCTCCCTGGTGTTAGGCTCTTCAAAACAGGTGTTCTTGGAACTGTGGTTATATTTTAAAGTGCCTGAATACACAAAGGCACTGGCATCACAATTCACACTGCTCGGTGAACATTGTTTTTGGTCTTCATTACTCTCATCTGGAGGATCACAGGCAGGGTTCGGAACAAGGGCTTTGTCACTTTCCTGCACAGGCTCGGAATTAGCTGATTTATCCTCGTTAACTTCTCCACCTTTTTTATCCAAGTCTGAAGCTGTGTCAGAGCAAGACTGCTTTTCAATCATGATGCCACATTTGACACAAAGAACGAGTTTCTGAAGGCGCTGCTCGATGTACATGTTGGTCATCTGGTGTGTGCGCTTGTAGTGCCTCACTATGCTGCTCTCCAGTTTGACAACAGACAGACACCCCTGCACCATGCAGGGGTACTGGGTCTGGTTAGACTTCTCTTTGCACATTTGTAGGGCTTCCTCTTTTGTTTTGAAATTTAGCAAATGTTTTTCCCTGCTTCTGCTAATTCTTTTAGCTTTTTCTTTTAATTGCTTCCCATTCTGCTTGCTTGTGCCAAAGCTGTCTTTCAAACAATTTTGCTCATTTTTATCTTTATCTTCATCATCTTCCTCCTCTTTGTGATTTCCAAAGAGACTATCATAATATTCACTGTGTCTGAAATATACATGCTGAGAATAGTGACTGTAATTTGTGAAAATTCGATTGCAGCCATTAAGGTCACAATGGATTTCAAAATCTTTGTTTAATTTTTCTTCATTGGCATGTTCTTCTATTAGGTGCTGTTTAAGCTTATTAAATGTATAAAATACAGCATGGCAGTGTGCTTGGTTACAAGCAAATCTGGCAGACTCGGCTTCAGAAAGCAGTTTTTGATCCTCTAGGATTTCATTGTGGAAGTCACTACAATGTTTAGCAAGAGCTTTAGAACACAGAAAACGCTTACCACACTCTTTATGTTTGCATGCAAATATTTTTTTACATTTGACAAGTTCCCTTTTTGTTCTTGCTTTGTCTTTTTCTAAGCAGAGCTGTTCCTTATTATACTGGTGAACAGTTCTGTAATGGCGAATCAAACCTTTCTGGTTCGTGAATGCTGAGTTGCAGCTTTTATGTATACAATGAAATGGTTTGTGGTACTTATGCAATATGTAACATAAGTTTCCTTTAGCAACTGTTCTTTTGCTTCCTCTTCCCTGTCGTGCTTCCAGTTCTTCCCTATGACTGTCCAGAGAAGTTATGTTAGATGTTTTTCTTGTTACATCATTGTCTGTCTCTTCATTGGACTCCAAGTCAGTCTCAGAACAGCAGTCTTCCTTTTTTGGGTGACACAGCTGTTCAGAGTCCGAATGTCCAGAGAACCCAACGCTGTTTGCACAGGCAGGCACTGGAGCAGTGCTATTCTTATGCATGTCCTCTGTACATAAACCCACATGATCAAATTTTTCACTAGGACACACCTTGTGAGCCACCCTCTGACAGCCAATTTGATGTTTGTTTCTATAGTGAATTCGAAGATGTGTTTTTCTTGTAAAAGATCTTTGGCAAATATGACACTTGAATGGTGAATACCGATGCTGGAACATATTTAGCTGAAGAACCATTTCCTTTGAATAGTTATGCTTTTTAACATAATGCATTAAGAGAGCTTCTCTGGTCACAAACTCACACGTACATCCGTGACATTCACAGAAAAATGGTTTAGCTGCCAGTTGAGTAAGGTACTGGCTGGGTAAATTATCTTCTTGCTCTTGAAGGTGAAATTTTGAGGTAGCTTCATCAACTGACTCAGGGCACTTGGCATCCCTGGATGAATAGCCCAGAAAAGATTTCTGTCTTGAAGAATTCTGAATGTTATTTTTTAAGCTTAGATGTTTCAAGCCTAACATTAGTTCCAACATGTTATCTTCAATATCTAGTTCTTTAGAGCTGTCATAAAAAGATGTTTCTGGGGAAGAAGGACAAGTTTCTTCCCTCAGGCCACTGCTTCCTTTAGCATCTACAGCACAACACACACTTTCTGGAGAGTCAGCATTTGTATCAGAATTATGGCCTAACTCGGGACTCATATCTGTAGGGGATTTACTGTCCTGAGCATCATTCAACAGCTCGAGAAAGTATTTAGTTTTCATTTCCATATTTCTTTTACCTTTAAAGTTGTATGGATGGACCCTTCGAAGGTGTTTTTGCATACTTCTGGAATTTTTGTGGGTGGAACAGCAGCCTTCAAAACCACAGGAAAGATTTTTTTCATCAAAGCAAACTGCCACATTGGAACACTGTTGTTTCATATTTGCTGGATGGAAGACTCCTTCCTGGGACACGACAAAACCTGGAACTGACTGGTTGTGAGCCACTGCTCCAAGCAGCTGTGGAGATGTCTGACCTTGGCTTGCTGCAGCATCTGCCCTGTGCTTCCCACAATGCAGGCTGCAATTACTTTCACTGTTGAGATCTTCACTGTCAGAGAGAGATTCTTCCTTCACCTGTGGAATTTCCTGAGAGCCTGAGGGATCCAAGCTATCGTTCAGATTGGAATTTTCAGATTGTTCAAGCAGCTGAGACTCTGGAAGATAACTGGATTTTTCTTCTGAAACTAACCCTTCAAGGTTCAGGGTTTGTTTCCCTTCCCCATTTGACACTTTAATATCATGTGCTGCAAGGTGATTTTGAAATTCAGTCTTTGAATAATAAAACTTCTTGCAACCAAAGTAGTTGCAAGTGTACGAGGCATCCCTGAAGTGCTGCGCCTCGTGATGGTAGAGCTGCCCTAAGTCACTGAAAACAATATTACAGCCATTGAGCTCACATTTATAGCGAAGATCATCGTGGGTTTGTTTGTGGTTGAGCAGCTCGTTGACCGAGCCAAACCTGGCGTAGCAGTCCATGGACACACACATGTAGGGCTGGGGCCCGCAGTGCACGCGCTCGTGCTCCCGCAGGTGGAAGGAGGTCATGAAGTGGCGGCGGCAGAACGCGCACTTCTCCCTCCTGTTCTTCATGTCCAAGTAGTGTTTTGCGTTCTCGTCGTTGTTTTGATGTTCAGCTTTCAGATGTACACTTAAATATTTAAACTGCTTAAATACTCTAGAACAATCTGTCCCAGGACAGGGGTAGATGTCTCTGTCTTGCAGCTGGCAATTTTCCAGTTGGCTGAATGTGACATATTCCTCTGCGTCATCATCAAAGCTTTCAGGGAGCTGTGTCTGGTGTGACCTTTCTGGAAACACCGGGGGTGGGCTGCTGGAAGCTGTTGCCTTCTGTGGTGATCTCTCTTTTTTCAGAATGATTTTCTTTTTAGGTCTGTGTGTTCTACTAGGTGGCATTTTAACATGTTCCATTACATGTGGTACAAAAAATTCCTTTCTCTTGAATTTTTTTGTGCAAACAGGACATGTATAAATACCATCTTCCATGTGCATCTTAGAATGGTGCAGTATTCTGGCCTCTATACACTCCCTTTTGCAGAGCACACAAAAAAACTTGTATTGAAGCCATCTCTGATATCTTTCTGAAGAACCAATTGGTTTTTTTACTCTTGCTTTTTCCTTAGGGTGGCTCATTGTGTCTTTACCATCATAATATTTGTGTTCTTTTGTCTCATCATAGTCACTAAAGAAAGTTTCTAACATGTCAGTTTCATTGAGTGACATATGACAACCTGCATCATCCTCGGAATCAGAAGCTACCTTCCCTAATAGTTTAAGACAATGCCTCTTCAAAGTCTTCCAGTCCCAAAACTCAGGATCAAATGGCCAATACGCTTTCAAAGCTAACAGCAGTTCACAGCGGAGTGAATTTGGAACCAGCGCGTTTTCTTCATCAAATTTTTGGTCTGGCTGCATATAGAGCTCTTCCAAGGCATTAAATCCACTCAAAGTTGGCTCAAGTAAGAATTCTGTCAGCTGACAGGCTCTTCTAACTTCAAGGTCTTCTGGTAAAAGGCAAGCAATTGTTTTGCACACTGATGTCTTCATTTCATCGCTTCCATTGGACCTGATCTGAAGGGCTCTCACACACAACAACACAGACACAGCAAGTCCTGCTTCCTCTGCCTGTTTAAAGAAAACAGAAGATTTTTATTAGTATGTTCTTAGGCATAATCAGAAAGTATGAATAATGAAATAAGCTCTATTTTTTAAAGTTCAATAGAATTATTTCAAAACCAATAAATTCATGTAGACAGCTCTAGTTGTGTCCAAAGACTCAGGACTGTTACTTACTTCAGACTGTATGACTCTTATCAAGAAAAATAGATGCTGTAGTGTCTTGGCAATGATGCCAAACTGACGACATCTCTCCAAAAAGGAATCTAAGGAAGGATCTATTCTTCTCTGCAGTTTGCTCCAGAAAAGTGTCAGTTCCCTGTGAAGAGTTGAAAGCAGAATGTAAGAACGTTGCAAATACACACAGTCTGTGCAGTCACAGTGTGTCAGTTCGATGCCAAGAAAAATTTAAGTGTTATTGAAGGACAGCACACACTTCAATTAGGTCCTGATCTCCAAGTGACCCTGCAGAGAACTGTTCCTGTCCCCACTGCAGCTCCAGATCAGATCAAACCTCAGTGTATCTCCTGATCCTTACAGGGGAAAGACACTGGCACTGGGATTCATCTCAATGCACACATCTACAGCTGCAGACTTCCTTTCTAGACAAAAAAAAAAAAAAAAAAAAAACCCAGTCCCACACTTCCAGAGCCTTTACCTCTCACACAGAAATTTAAAATGGGTAAGATGAATCATAACACAAAGTTGCCACTTCTCTTCCAATAAGCAAGCAGCTGTACAAGGACTGCTAGGTACACTGCTAGAACTTCAATTTATACATCTCTACAATGTCAGCATCACCATTAGACAGAAGACTTCATTCTCCCATCTCATCTCCAGGGAAGGTAGCTAGAACTTGAAAATTCTTGAAGTTACAGAAATTATAAAAATATAAAAAGGCTCTTGGAGGGGGAGTGGAGAGAAATGTTGGCTCTTGGAGGAGGAGAGAAGCAACAGAGTGTTGCTTCTGCTCATTCCTAATACTGACATATCTCTGTGGAACAGGTCAAAAAAAAGCACCAGACTTTCATGGGGCCTAGAATTCCCAAGGGAAGAACAGACTGACAACATACTTTGTGGAAGCACAAAGCCAGGGCTTTAACAGCAACCCTGAGAGCACTGACCCACCACCACTGACAGATCTATCACCCCACAGAAGCCAAGTGTGAGTGCTGTTTCAGTTTTAAATTGTTTAAACATTACTTTTGCCTAACTGCTCTATTAGCATAGCAACTTGTGACAAATTAAGTAGTTATCTAGGAAGAGCTTCAGTCTGATGCACTTCTCAAGTACAGGATAAATCCACCTTCTCTAGATATTTTTGTACTATATTCACTCAGTTCTAGCTAGAGAGGAACAGTGAGCAGAAGCAGCTTATACTTACCAAGAGCAATACACATTTGCTGTTTGAAGCTGATGGGTAAGATATGTTGTACAAAGAATAAATGCAGTATTTTCTTGTCCCTCAGATTCCAGATTACATATGATGTCTAGTACCTCTTTGCAATCCACCTTTGCAATCTTAAAGAAAAAGAAAATTAAAAAGAAAAGGCACTTTATTCACAGTATATTTACAAAAGAAATGCACATTTACTGTATCAAAGTCTCACAAACAAAACATCTCCTGTACCCAGAGATCATTCCACACATTTCAGCTACAAAATGGTGTGAGAAGCTCACCTGTTAGTTCTGAGCCCTTCTCAATATCGGTTTTATTTGGGACAACCTTCCACTTTGGGCAGCTTAGCTAAATACTTGCATGCAGGCAACCA